>NC_043764.1:33809885-34074885 GCF_902148845.1 Salarias fasciatus
TGTGCGTAACGCTTCAGCCACCTAACCAGCCGCGTGCACGCACCTACGACACACACACACACACACACACACACACACACACAGACAAACATGCTCTGCAGTGTTCATCTGGCTGTGAATGTAGAAATGTCTTCCACCTGTGTGTTTGTGAAAAGACAGAATTGTACATAGAGAGCTACGTACCAAGACTATAAACTAGTGTACATACTGTGTAAATTAAGAAGGATGCGAACTGTAACAAACTGCCTTTACAACTCTATTTTGTGTATAAGAGACTACTAAAGTAGACAAGAAGGAATTGCACTGACATGGAGAGGTTAGCTGCAGCCCTCTGCCACACAGTTACTTGAGATGCCTGTCACTGTCTAAACTGCCTTTACAGCACATCAGGTGTGACGTGTACCTGTTTTTATCGAAGGATCTTTTTTAAAACCGGGTGTTACGAGCTTGGTGGTTGCCCCTCAGAGCCATGACTCTTCCTGCTGAAGCAGCTCCCTCTCTCTTGAGGAGTTGTTTGTCGACTTTGTGTTCTTTGTTGAGTGTTGAGGATGTGTCTGGCTGGAAGGTGATGGATTTTTTTGTGGTGTGAGTAAAACATCTTTCACATGGACACTGGTTTAAATAAAGCATCAGACATAAACTCTGTCTTTTATTTCCGCCGTTTGTCATATAAACTAACTAGCTGTGTGTGTGTGTGTGGTGTGTGGTTTGTGTGTGTGTGTGGTGTGTGTGTGTGTGTGTGTGTGTGTGTGTGTGTTGTGGGTTGTGTGTGTGTGTGTGTGTGTGTTGTGTGTGTGTGTGTGTGTGTGGTGTGTGTGTGTGTGTGTGTGTGTGTGTGTGGTTCGGTTCTTGTATTTCTATCCTTGTTGGGGCCAAATGTCCCCACAAGGATAGCAAAACGTGGAACGACGTGCCTTGTGGGACCTTTTTTCCGGTCCTAAGTAGGAGAAACAGTGTTTTCTTGACCATGTTGTTGTTACTGAAAAAAGTAAAAGTGCAAAAACATTTCTTTAGGTTAGGCTTTGTTGTGGTGTGGGTTAGGGTTAGGGTAAGGGGTCGGGTTAGGGGCTAGGACATGAATGGGAGTCAATGGACGGTCCCCACAAGGATAGAAATACGAGACTGTGTGTGTGTGGGGGTGTGTGTGTGTGTGTGTGTGTGGGGGTGGGGGGGGGGGGGGGGGGGGGGGGGGGTGCCCTGCCTGTGCACCTTCAGGTCCAGTCCTCAGCAGGTGACTGGATTGCAAAATGAATGAAAGTTATGAGTGTAAACTACGTTCTATGAATCCCGGATAACCACCAGACGGCAGTGTTCTCTGAATGTTCTCCTTCCCGCGTACGAGCACGATATACCGACAATGCTCCCTGTGACCCTGGGAAGAGAATAGGTTCCGGTGTCGGGCCCAGTTTGGTTCCTACAGATGTTCTCACCGTCATCGTGAGGATTCTGAGCGACAGAACGCTCTGGCGCTCATCCAGGATTCTAGAACCTTAGTGACAGGGCAAAAGCTCGCTTGATCTTGATTTCCAGTATGAGTGCAGACCGTGCAAGCAGGGCCTCGCCATCCCCCTGACCTTTTTGGTTTTTCAGCAGGAGGTGTCAGAGAAACGTTTCCCACAGCAGAACTGGCTCGTGGCGGCCAAGCGTTCATAGCGACGTCGCTTTTGATCCTTGGATGTTGGCTCATCCTGTCGTTGCGAAGCAGAATTCACCATGCTCTGGACTGTTCTCCACTAGCAGGGAACGTGAGCTGGTTAGACCGTCGTGAGACAGGTTAGTTTACCCTGCTGATGTGTTGTTTGCAGTAGTAACCCTGACCATACCTCCAACCATTAGACGGCATTGCTGGAAGCACAGAGTGACGTTAGGGGTGGGCGGATCCATCCAAATATCAATCGTATCGATACAAAAGTTTTGGTATTGGTACCATACTGATACTAGCATGCTGAGATAGATTTTTTGTTGTTTTTTTTCTTCTCTTTAGCGCAGCCTCTCCCATCAGCTCTCGTGTGCGAACAGCTGATTCGGGTGTTCAGGCGATCTGCCCCTCCCCTTCTCCCTCTGCTCTTCAGACTTTCCTGATTGCCCTGAGGCCACATGGGCAAGAAGCGAGGAGGTATCCCTGTGACAGCGCACAAATGCAAGGGGAGGAAAGAGCAGCCTTCACGACTCAGCAGAAATCCCCTTGGAGAGAGAGAGCCTGAAGGGGAACACTTGGCACCGCCAGTGTTGGACCCTGTAGGCAAACCGAAGGAAAGGCCTGTGCTGAGGTGCGGCAGGGACATGAAAATGGGTGTTCCTCAAGTCAACATGTAAACCATTTCCCTTGGGCAACAGTTCACAAAACAACCTTTAGAATGAGCATGCGAAATGGTAGCAGCTTCAGATAGCGATCGAGTCCCCTCGGGTCTCATACTGGGTGGAGTAGAAGTCCAGTAGAAACCTCCAGGGTACACTGGAGGATCCACAGCCTCGGTTGCTCCCTTGGCCGGGAGGGCGGACAGTTCCTGATGTGGTGCCAAGATGTTTGGCGGGTCGGCAATGACAGTCACCTTGACCTGGTTGGAGACAGAGCTGGGTGGCCCCCTGGGTCAAGGTGGAGACCACCCAGGGGTCCGAGGCATGAGCAGCCCAGAGCCTGAGCTTCTAGTGAGGAATAAGAACTGACAGCAACCCCAGGACATCAGTCCCTGGATCTCCGGCCCCTAGAGGCCCCTATGGGCCCTGGAGGGAGGCGGCTGAACCGCAGCCCAGGTTGGCTGAGGCAGTGAGCGAGGCGGTGTGTGACAGTCCTGGCTGGCCCTTGTGGAGGCTGCTGTGGACCATAGGACCTGGTGGGCAGTGACGTGGAACAACAGAGGGGCTAAATTTAGTGAGGTTTCTTGTGAGCTCTGGCCATCTTTTTCAGTACCTCGGCTGCACCTGAACCAAACAGCTGCTCAGCTGCCCTCCTCGATGCGTCCATCAGAGGGGACTGCACCAGCTACACCTGGCGCCGTTCCCGGTCCAGGCCGTAGTATCCCTCCAGCAAGAACGCAGCCCCCTCAGAAAGTCTTCCGACACGAGGCAGTAAATGCCGCGGGGGGCCGCCTATGCTGGAAGAAAGGACTCATAGGAGGCCAGGTCGGTAGTGGGACCTCCAGCTACAGACGTTCTAAGGCTGCACACCTGATAGTCTGCATTGCTAAGCTCCACCGCTGCAAGCTACAGTTCATCCAAGGAGTGTCCAACAGCGCCTCCCTGAGGTAATGAGGGCCGAGACACCGTGGGCAGAGGTTGTGTCTGTCACCGGATGACAGACACAGATGAGAGACCTCCATTATGCTGCCTATGTGCCTTAAGCTGAGGGAAGGGGGTGCGGATGCCACCTACATTGCAGGGCCAGAAGCTAACTGGTCTATTTCCAGAGCCGCAGTTCCCTCCTCTCCGCCAATATGCTGGTGTGCCAATAACCAGTGCTCCACTGGGTTAAGCAGTTTGCTCAGGGACACTTCGGCACATGGACAGTGGGAGCTGGACAATCGAACCAACAACCTCCCGATTACAAGATGACCATTCTACCAACCAAGCCACAGCCGTCCTGAAGGTGGTATCAGCCAGTCAGTGGGAAGAGCGCCAAACCAAGGTACCACTATCCCGTCCTGTCCCCGGGTCGGTATCAAGAAGGTAAGAGTGCAACACGGACTGCCAATCAGCAACCAAATTAGCACAATGCCCTATCGTAACCCGATCGGTATCAAGAAGCCAGAGGAAAGAGAGCATTAAAGTCTGCTGAAAGGTGCAGTAGGCAGTCGTCCGGACTGTCGATACTAATTGAAGGACCGTCGTATCTTTCCACTCTCTTCCTTCTCTCCATTCTTTTTGTTTGCTTGTTTGTTGACTTATTTGTTTCCTTCACTCTCTCTCTCTTTCTGTCTCCTTGTCGTTCCCCTGTATTTGGTGTGATAAAAGAACCACATCACACCACTCAGCTGCTGTCTTCATGTTGTCTCATATTTTGATGCTCATTTAGGATTTTTCTCTCGTTTTCAACAAATTTCAGACTTTTCTCAATGTTTTCTCAATAACAACCATCCACATAGAAAAGAGCACATTAGTGCACATCAGTAATAAGATACAGGCTTCAGTTATTAGAAAAAGATAGATAGATAGATAGATAGATAGATAAAAACTTTATTAATCTCCCAAGGGAGAAATTCAGGTGTCCAGCACACACAAACCATTTGCAAGCAAATAAATAACAACAGTACAATAAAGAGTACAATAGTGTACTCGGTTCGACTCAGGCACATCTGTTATACAGCCTGACTGCTGAGGGGATGAACGACCTCTTGAAGCGCTCAGTTCTGCAGCGCAGTGACAGCAGCCTGTTACTCCGGTCACTCTTCTGAGCTGCGACTGTGGTGCAGCGGATGTTTGGGGTTCCTCCAGATACCCTGCATTAGAGCCTCATCCTCCTCTCCAAGACTGCACCAACAGAGTCCACCTTCCTCCCCATCACAGACACACACCTCCTGATCAGTCTGTCCAGCCTACTGCTGTCTCTTTTTGTCATACTGCTACCCCAACAGACAACCCCAAAGAAAACAGCACCTGCAACAACAGACTGGTAGAAAATGTACAGCATGTCACCACACACGTCAGAGGATTTAAGTCTCCTCAGGAGAAACAGCCTGCTCTGTCCTTTCTTATCCAGAACCCGAGCTGCTCTGACCAGTCCAGTCTGTGGTCTAGGTGCACACCCAAGTATCTGTAGGTGTGAACAACCTCAATACTCTCTCCGTTGATGATGACAGGTTGATGAGAGGCTTCCTGCCAAAGTCAATGATCAACTCCTTCGTCTTAGAGGAGTTCAGAATAAGACCATTGTCCCTGCTCCAGGTGGTGAATCCCGCGATGAGCTCCATGGACTCTTTTTCATCCCTCCCCTTCACACATGCGACAACTGCAGTGTAATCTGAATACTTCTGCACATGACACGCAGCAGATCTATGAGCAAAGTCAGCAGTGTACAGTGTGAAGAGAAAGGGGGATAGTACAGTCCCCTGCGGTGCACCAGTGTTGCTCATCAGGGTCCCAGATCCCAACCCCCCCGAGCCGAACATATTGTGACCTCAGAGTCAGATAGTTGTGGATCCAGCGAACAAACAGAGGATCCACTCCCATCCTCTCAAGCTTCCCCTTCAGTAGCTGAGGCTGGATGGTATCAAAGGCGCTTGTGAAGTCGAAAAACATCGACCTCACAGCCTCCAGCTCCCTCCAGAGAGGAGAGCGCCTGATGGACCATAAACAAGACCGCATCGTCCATTCCCATGCTGTCCTGATAAGCGGACTGAAGGGGGTCCAGCCCCCCCTCCACTTGAGGTTTGAGCAGCCGGAGCAGCAGCCTCTCAAAAGTCTTCATCACCACGGATGTTAGGGCCACTGGTCTGTAGTCCTTCATCCCTGCAGGCCTTGCCACCTTGGGCACTGGGACAAGGCATGAGGTCTTCCACAACGCAGGGACACGTCCAGTGTGAAGACTCCGATTGAAGATAGTTTGGAGAGGCACAGCCAACTCTGACGCACACTCCCTCAGCAGCTGTGGTGATATCCCATCAGGCCCTGCAGCTTTCCGTCCATGGAGCCTCCTCAGCTCCACACGCACCTCCTCCACAGTGAAGGCCGGAGTCAGCAGAGGTGGAGCAGCCGCTGGGTGGTGAGGAGGAGCAGGTCACAGCAGCAGAGGTGGAGCAGCTGCTGGATGGTGAGGAGGAGCAGGTCACAGCAGCAGAGGTGGAGCAGCCGCTGGGTGGAGGAGAGGAGCAGGTCACAGCAGCAGAGGTGGAGCAGCCGCTGGGTGGTGGAGAGGAGCAGATCGCAGCAGCCGAGGTGGAGCAGCCGCTGGATGGTGAGGAGGAGCAGGTCACAGCAGCAGAGGTGGAGCAGCTGCTGGATGGTGAGGAGGAGCAGGTCACAGCAGCAGAGGTGGAGTGGCCGCTGGGTGGTGGAGAGGAGCAGATCGCAGCAGCCGAGGTGGAGCAGCCGCTGGATGGTGAGGAGGAGCAGGTCACAGCAGCAGAGGTGGAGCAGCCGCTGGATGGTGAGGAGGAGCAGGTCACAGCAGCAGAGGTGGAGCAGCCGCTGGGTGGAGAAGAGAAGCAGGTCACAGCAGCCGAGGTGGAGTGGCCGCCGGGTGGACATCTGTTAGTGTGTGTGTGTGTTTGTGCAGAGTCAAACCGGTTGTAAAAACGGTTAATTTCATCCGCCATGTCCACATCACCAGGAGCTACACATCCCTTCTCCTTGAAACCAGTAATGGTTCTCATATGCCCTTCCAGACCTCTCGGGAGCTCTTATCCTGCAGCTTCCTCTCGAGTCCTGCTTTGTACTCCCTCCTGGCCCGTCTCATAGCCCTCCTCAGATCATGCTGACCAGTCCTCATTCTCTGACGGTCACCAGACTTAAAAGCCTCCTTACAGTTCAGCAGATGTTTTGTGTCACTTCTGATCCACAGCTTGTTTGGGAAGCAGTGCACAGTTTTCAGGGGCACTACCACATCCGTGCATAAGTTTATGTAATCTGTGACACAGACCACGCTCTCATCCATGTCATTGTCCATGTCTGAACCCACAAGCAGATTCCAATCTGTGGATTCAAAGCAGTCCCTCAGCCTGGCTGTTGTCTCAGGGATCCACTGCCTAAAAGATCTCCTGACCGTAGGCAGTCTCATCACAGATGGTTTGTATGATGGTCTGAGGTGTATGAGATTGTGGTCGGACTTTCCAAGGGGAGGCAGAGGCACGGCAGAGTGAGCAGATCTTACATTCACGTAACACAGGTTCAGAGTGTTGTTATGTCTGGCTGGACGCTGCACATATTGAGTGAAGCCGCCTAAATGAGGGCTCACATCAACGTGGTTGAAGTCCCCTGAAATAATGATGAGCGCCTCTGAATGTGAGGACTGGATCCTGGACGCCGCCTCCTGGATGACGTCACATGCTGACGTCGCGTCCGCACGCGGCGGGATGTAAACAATAATGGCGGCGACCAGGTGGAACTCCCTCGGAAGATAATATGATCTTAATCCGACCGCCAGGAGCTCAACATCACGGGTACAAATTTTATCTTTCACCGTGATGTGACCGGGATGGCACCACTTGTTGTTGACCAGCGCGGCAAGTCCTCCACCCCTCGCTTTCCCGCAGGATTCCGCCGCTCTGTCCGCTCGGACGAGTGTGAAGCCGGGGATGCTAACAGCGGAGTCCGGCAGGGTCTCATTCATCCAGGTCTCCGTGAGCAGATATAACGAAGCTTCCCGGTAAGCTCTCTCACACTTCATCAGGGCTTCCTGCTCATCACGCTTGTTGGACATAGAGTTTACATTACCCATTATAATACAGGACTGTCTCAGAAAATTAGAATATTGTGATAAAGTTCTTTATTTTCTGAAATATAATTAAAAAAACAAAAATGTCATACATTCTGGATTCATTACAAATCAACTGAGATATTTCAAGCCTTTAATTATTTTAATATTGCTGATTATGGCTTACAGCTTAAGAAAACTCAAAAATCCTATCTCAAAATATTAGAATATCATGAAAAAGTATACTAGTAGGCTATTTAACTAATCACTTGAATCGTCTAAATAACTCGAAACATCTGCAAGTGTTTCCTGAGCCTTGAAAAACACTCAGCTTGGTTCAGTAAACTAAATCACAAGTATGGGGAAGACTGCTGCTCTGACTGCTGTCCAGAGGACCATCACTGACACCCTCCATCAGGAGGGTAAGACACAAAAAGACATTTCTCAAAGAGCAGGCTGTTCACAGAGTGCCGTTTCAAAGCACATTCACAAAAAGTCTGTTGGAAGGGAGAAATGTGGCAGGAAATGCTGCACAGCCAAGAGAGATGACCGCAGGCTTAACAGCGTTGTGAAGAAGAGCCGCTTCCAGAATTTGGGGGAGCTTCAAAGACAGTGGACTGAAGCTGGAGTCCAGGTATCAAAAGCCACTGTTCACAGACGTGTCCGGGAAATGGGCTACAATAGCCGTATTCCCATGGTCAAGCCACTTCTGAACTCAAGACAACGGGAAAAGCGTCTGACTTGGGCTGTGGAAAAGAAGCACTGGACAGTTGGAGAGTGGTCCAAAGTCCTCTTTTCAGACCAAAGCAAGTTTTGTATTTCATTTGGAAGTCAAGGCGCCAGAGTCTGGAGAAAGGCTGGAGAGGAGCAAAATCCAAGTTGCTTGAAATCCAGTGTGAAGTTCCCACAGTCAGCGATGGTTTGGAGCCATGTCAGCTGCTGGTGTTGGTCCACTGTGTCTCATCAAGTCCAGAGGAAATGCAGCTGTGTACCAAGAGATTTTAGAGCACGACATGCTTCCTTCTGCTGAAAAGCTCGATGGAGATGATGATTTCATTTTCCAGCATGATCTGGCACCTGCCCACAGTGCCAAAACCACCAGTAACTGGTGTACTGACCATGGCATTACTGTCCTCCATTGGCATGCCAATTCCCCTGACCTGAACCCCGTTGAGAATTTGTGGGGTATTGTCAAGAAGAAGCTGAAAGACACCAGACCCAACAATGCAAACGAGCTAAAGGCCGCTATTGAAGCATCCTGGGCATCCATAACACCTCAGCAATGCCACAGGCTGATTGCCTCCATGCCACGCCGCATTGATGCAGTAATTCGTGCAAAAGGATTCCCAACCAAGTACTGAGTGCATTAATGGACATTTTCAAATGTTTGATTTTGTTTTGCTGTTATAATTTTGTTTTTTTACTTGGTCTGAAGAAATATTCTAATATTTTGAGATAGAATTTTTGAGTTTTCTTAAGCTGTAAGCCATAATCAGCAATATTAAAATAATAAAAGGCTTGAAATATCTCAGTTGATTTGTAATGAATCCAGAATGTATGACATTTTTGTTTTTTTAATTGCATTTCAGAAAATAAAGAACTTTATCACAATATTCTAATTTTCTGAGACAGTCCTGTAGATGGCACAAAGGGCTTGTACCTCCACCTTTTAGCTTTTAGCCTAGCGCCGGCTCGGCATCCATGGAAGGGCTTCTTGATCTCACGCGGAATCGGATGCCTAATTCCCCTCGATGTGCGCCTCAACTCAAGGAGCACATCCCTCGAGTACTTGTACCAGCACATTTCAAAACAAAACAACTACAAAAAACACAAAAACACTAGCGCTGCTCAGACTTGCTGCCACTGCAGTTGGCGCATGCGTGATCGTAATCCCTCTGTGTGTGTGTGTGTGTGTGTGTGTGTGTGTGTGTGTGTGTGTGTGTATGTGTCTGTTAGTTTAATGTAACAAAGTGTTGGAGCCCAGGACTTCCGTCCCGCTGACTCCACCCAGTTCTTTTATTGTATGCTTGGTATAAAAATGCCAAAACGACTGACTTCAGATTATTACCATTTATTTAAGTACAGCCAGATGTAATGCTCAGCTGGACCTTACAGGGAAAGATACAAAGTATTTCGCCCCGAAAGGATCCTGATTGTTGATGAATCAGAGTTTTTATTCCATGTTCTTCTGGGCGGGGCCCCGACAGAGAGGCAGGACTTTGTTCGAAATTGGACAATTTGGTATTGAAGTCAGCTGCCAACCAAGAGCTGACATCCTGATCCAGTATGTTTTGGAACACTAGTGAGTGTGTGTTGGTTTCTCCAGAACGTGTGGGTATGTTTACACTTCAGCATAACATCTTATAACCTTGGTGTACTTCTCTCAGGAATGGCCTAATATGCAGTTAATACAATTATTCCCTAAATAAAGTATATCCCTAACAGTTCCCCCCTTTGATATGATTTCATCATATCACCAAAAAAAATGAACGTGTGTGAGTATGTGTGAGTGTGCATGTGTGTGTGTGTGTTAATGTGTGTGCCTAGTTAGGTAAAATAGCCTGTCATCAATCCTCTATGACGTAGCCCCGCCCCCTCTCGGTACAATCCGATCTCAGACAGGATCCTTCACCATCGCAAGACATCTGCGACCATGTGTCAGCGTGTTGAAAAGGCAGTTAAGAGCAGCAAGCGTTCTTCATTGCTGGACGCGTGTGTAAATCTGCATGTGTAGGGAAAGTAGATGATAAAAAGAAAAATTAAAAGAAGAAAAATAAGAAGAAAAGAAAAAAACAGCAAGCGTCCCTTCACTGATCTGGGCCTGTCTACCTCCGTACTGACGGAAAACCTTTCCTCAGGAGCTCTAAACCCTTAGTTACCACAGATCACAGCTCCAGCAATTTGCACAATTTTGTTTATATAAAATAATAAGCATGCAAGCTATTTTCTAATGCTAGTATACAAAATTAAAAACTTATATTAAGGTTTTTAATAGTAATCATTTTTAATCATTACGAGTGTCCAAAAATCATTTTAGTCTTGCCATTACCATATTTATTATTACCTTAAGATTTTTTCCAATCATTCCAAGTAAAATCTGTTGTCTAATAACTATGTGATTTGTATTATTAGTACTATTATTATTACCATTATTTATTTACCGACTTTATCGATTGATTGATTTATTTTTATTTACTTTTTATGTTTATTTTTCCAAAAAAACATAATATACCTAATATTGTAATTAATTTATGTTTTAAACAGTAACTTTAATTTTAATGTAATTGTAATTTTTTTTCTGATTTTCCCTTCTGATTATATCCTTTTTGTAAATCAATATATGAATCACTAAATCAAACTTAATCTAATGTGAAGGAAAGAAGAGAGAAAAAAGAGAAAGACAATGTGTAACTGAATCAACCCATTTAATAATCAACCTAACCCAACCCAAAAAGTTAATCATCCTAAAAAAAATGTAATCTAAAAAAGCATCCTACATTAACCTGAAAAAAAATAAACCTAAAAAAATCATCCTAAAGAATCAAGCATAGGTAACCCTAAGCAAGATGGCGGAGATGCGGAATCCTGCCTACAGTTCAGTACCTATAGTTTTAAGACTTCTACTTTTTAGCAGGTCTGCCTGCTCAATTAGTTTAGCAATGTTTTGTATTCCGTCCTCAGTAGTTTTTATCAGGTTTTGTATTTTTGACGGTTCCGGACGCGGTCCTTCCCATACTCCCAGATTCCCTCTTTCTGAAGTTTTTCTGCCCAGTCGATCAAACGTTGTAACGCCGGTCCCTGTTCTTTCTTGGTCAGTCTGATGTTTTGTTTAAGATTAATTTTGAACATCAATCAATTTATTTTTGTATAGCCCAGTATCACAACAACAGCTGCCTCAGAGGCTTCAAGATGTTACATTGGTTGGTAAAAATAAAAGCGGTGAATAAGCATAAGCAGACCTCCCAGGCTGTCTGGCTGCTGTTCCTGCCAACACTTAAGAGTTTTGTCTTTCATTCTGTTGCTGTACGACCTGTACGAGGTAAAGTAAATTACCAAGGACTGTTACACAATTCACGGTTTCTTTTGATCGAGTTTTAATAGTAGCTTGGCTCAAAACACTGTTTTTTGTTTGATTGTAATTATTTTAACCAGAATTTTACACTTTATCATTAACTTCTCTTTTACCTCAGCACCCTGTGTTAGAGCCGCATATATCTACAGGTTTTTCAGTCAGTTTGTACTCTGTCCTTTTAACCTGAGTGTTACACAAAAAAATATGTTTAGTCAGGGATTGCCACACACACACTGAACTGCTTCCGGCAGTGGTTTTCGATTCAGAGGAGGTGAGAGACTCATAGACCAAGAGGTCACACGCCTTTCTGAAGTGAATGTCAAGGTATGAGGGTCGGTTCTCCCAGTGTCCTCTTTGTCTAGGGAGGTGAAAAGGATCCTGATGGTTGATGAAACAGAGTTTTTATCCCATGTTCTTCTGGGCGGGGCCCCGACAGATAGGCTGCACTTTGTTCGCAACTGGACAATTTGGTGTTGATGTCAGCTGCCAACCATCCTTATCCAGTATGTTTGGAACACTAGTGTGTGTTGGTTTTCTCCGGAACGTGTGGGTATGTTTACACTTTAGCAGAGCATCTTACAACCTTGGTGTACCTCTCTCAGGAATGGCCTAATATGCAGTTAATACAATTATTCCATGGTAGTAGTGCTAAATAAATTATATCCCCAACAAAAGTATTTCCTGGAGTACAATATAAATTGATTTTCCCAGAGCTACTGAACCCTCACAGACTCTGAACATTTGAATATTGTTCTGCTCTTATTTGAAACATGGAGTCAAGACATTTAAAACCCTGGGCAGAGCAAGGTGGGGCTTGTGTAGGGGTCACAACATTTATTCCACTAACTTCTCAGAGGAAATCCTGATGAACTGGATGATGAAACCATGAGCGGTCATCCTCACTCATTTAATGATCCAAACTGACTAAAATCAAAGGACACCACAACAGATCTCTTCTGGGTCTCCTCAGATTCCACTCATCATGGTAAATGTAAGACTGTCTTTCAGAGAGACACTGTTGTCTGTCCTCTGTCTTCTTCAGCCATGTCGAGGCTTTTCCACTGCAGGGTGTGTTGACAGAGCTCCTCCAGTCACGCCAGGTCAGGTGAATCCTGGCAGCAGCAGCAGCACCGTGACGGTCAACGTGAGGAAACAATGACGGACTCCTGCGTTGACGGCTGCACACAAACATCAGTGACGTGAAGTCAACAGTCAGAAGGTACAGTGTTAAACATTGTACTGAGAGGAGCTGGAAGCCTGTCTGTTCATCCACAATAATGACCACACTGGAGTTTTTCGTTCAGAATCAGAATCATTATGATTGGCCAAGTACAGTTACCCATACAAGGAGCGTGCCGCGGTGGAGAGCCTCTCCCCATCCGTTCTACCAATAATTAAAGGTCTCCGAGAGATTTATAGGAGTAGAGAAAATTGATCCTTCAGAGACTATTTATCATCTTCTGTCATATCTGTGTTGTCTCTGGGTAAAACTGGTGAACCGGTCAGCGTTTTCAGCCAATCAAAATCACAGGTTTCCCACACTGCCTTGTGTGGTACATTTTTTTCATTCATTCATTTTCCTAGCCGCTTGTCCTTTCCAAAAGCACCAAAAAGCCTTCACTGATGGCAGGATCATTAAAGAAGCCATGACTTCAGTGGCACAATCATTATTTGCAGGCCACAAGAATGAACACAAATTCAGTCTTCTGCCGCAGACGTCCAGCTGGGTGAGAGCGCCGTCTGCGGATGCCATGAGGACACCACCTTGTTTCACAGTATTTTTAGTGAAAGCAGTGATCATTAGTTCAATTTCTTCTGACTTATGCTAATTTGATTTTCATATATGCACAAAAAAAAAAAAAAAAATCACACGCCTACCAACAGGAAGAACAAAACAGAGGGACACTTGGACAGTGTTACATAGCCTGCTTTAATTTCAACTAAAAACGAAGAGAAGCAGAGCAACATTATGTCTGAAACCTTGTAACTTTCCCAAAATATGATAGTGTTTAAAGCTCTAAAAAATAAAAGTGCTTGTGCCGTATCTGCTTTCTATCACTTAAACCAGTGGTTTTCAAAGTGTGAAGCGTCTCCCCTGGGGGGCGCCAGACGGCTTCAGGGGAGGTGCGGGCGGGACTGCAGACTCAGTGCAGTTTGAAGCGCGTCATTTTACTGACAACAGCAGAACATTACACCCCTATGATTACACCTGAAAAAGCTCCGATTGAGCACCCCCCCACCCCACCCCACCATCCAACACACAGATGCTATCCACAAATCTTGGTACACAAATGAGCGTTACAATGTTTGATCAGGTACGCGTTTTATAATTTTGTAGCTCATGCGCACCAGCGCACCGCTTATGTGCACCCCTGCAGATATAGCACGTCCAGTAACCCTTCCCCACTGAAACTCGCTGGTCGACCCGCTGACAATCGGCATTTGACTCCTTTCCCACCGCCTCAAGACCCGGGTCTTATCACCTGCAGGCGAGCTGCGTCGCTGATGATGTCCCACGTTGATGACATCATCAGCACGACAGGGCAATGGAGCGGAGCTCAGTCCCCGTTACCTGTGGACAAATCTCGTCCCCCACAGATCAGGAGAAGCTCTGGTCTCGCTATCTTGCCAATGCTGGGTCATCTTGATTTTCAGTATGAGTACAGACCGTGGAGGCGGGGCCTCGCCGTCCTTCTGACCTTTTGGGTTTTCAGCAGGAGGAGTCGGAAAAGTTACCACAAGGAGAACTGGCTCGTGGCGGCCAAGCGTTCATAGCGACGTCGCTTTTTGATCCTTCGATGTGGGCTCTTCCTGTCATTGTGAAGCAGAATTCACCAGGCGTTGGACTGTTCTCCACTAGCAGGGAACGTGAGCTGGTTAGACCGTGGTGAGACAGGTCAGTTTACCCTGCTGATGATGTGTTGTTGCAGTAGTAATCCTGCCTTTAAAGCTGGTGTCCGGAGTTTCCGTTCGTTTCCAATGTATGTATCATTTTTCAACAGAGCTTCAATGTGTCAGTCTGGTTCGATACTACAATATAATATTAGCATAAAATATAAAAATGTATTTATGAGCCCCGCCTTCGTCTCATAGACCCCCATGTTATCCAAAAAAGCGCCGGTCAGCGTCAGCCAATAGATTTCGAGCTTCCGCCTTGTCCTGCTGTCAATCAGCGTGTGGAGCAGCCAGAGAGCACGTCGCTCGCCCAGCAGAGGAGAGTTAGCTCTGCAGCAGATATATCCACTGTCTGCTGAACATCCACCGTAAACAGCTGAACATGGAGGATGCTGTAGGACTCAGAGGCTCTCATTTTCACCCGTAAGATAATACGTGTGCACAATTAAAGGGGCGTGGCTTGGTCGCTCATGAAAGCAGAGGGAGGGGGAATCTCGAGACGTTGGATTAAAAAACTCTCAAAACTTTCAAAACTCCAGACACGAGCTTTAAGCATTTATATAACTTGTTAATTAACCCATATGGACCTGGGCTTTTACCATTTTTTAATGGACTGATGGCTTTGTTTATTTCTTCAAAGGTAATCTTAGCATTAAGAAACTTTTAATCCTCCTGACAGAGAAATAGCAAATCACATTTTTCTCAAGAAGGATGCATGTCGCTGTGTAGAAGTTGTATGGGAGGTAGACAGTGATTTGCAACATTTTTTTAAATTGTAGTTTAAATCTATATGAGAAATTTAAACTGCCCTATCTGCAGATCTAATTTTATGAATCCATCTGTCCCTTTCCATTTGTTTTAGCTGTCTTGCTAAATGTTTGTCTCCAAACTATAAAAACTATATTTCATATAGGCGAGAGCTCTACTGATATTGTTTGATAAAATTTAATGAAGCTAATAGCATTGTTCGAGTGCCCTTGCGGATCTGTGCTCTTGTACGTCAACGGTTCAGTCAGCTCTCGCTCTGCTCCACTGTTGGATGTGTTTGTAGCAGAGTCCGCAATGCCTTCATTTCATTTTGACCCGCGACCTGCTTTTCCAAACCAGAGGTGACAGCAGGAGTCTCAGCTCTTTAGGAGACCGGACAGAGTTACAAATGTCCGTTTTCATCTGGGTTAGTGCAGAGCGCAGCGTAGCAGTAGGAACTTCTTTGTTCCTCGTCACTGGGTGATCAGAAAAGGAGCGTGGTTCTGAGGCTTCGCTGGGCCCGGCTCCTGGGGCTCTTTTGAGAATTTTTTGGCATCATCTCAGTGGATTTATTGAACCAAAAGAGATACACTACACTGTCCAACTTGAAAAGGAAAACTTATTACCTGCCTTTAATAAAAAGGAAAACTTATTACCTGCCTTTAATAAAAACAATTGAAATTTTAACAATTAGCTGTGGGGAACTAATCGCTAACACGTCTCATTTTCACGTAGCCGAAGCAGAAGTCCAGAGGACACACCCTTTTTTAAGTGTTGCTGAGTCGTTGTTGGATCTGGCTTTCTTTCCAGATGTGACTGAAAAAATCGACCACCTGAACCAGCAGTGAAGGTAGAGACAAAAAAATGTAACTGTTTGTTTACATCAAGGTTATGTCCCAGGCAGTCCCAGTACTTCCTGGAGCCATGATCCACCTGGGGGTTCAGGAAGCAGGAACAGGAACCTCTGGAGAACCACCAAGAACTGAAGAGCAGCTGGAGGAGATGGGGCTGTGAAGGAACAGTGGTCCAGTAGTGCTGGGGGGAGGGGCAGGAACCCCCCAGCTGGAGGCATGGCTCCAGGAAAGACCAGGACCACATCTGAGACCTCTGTCCAGAAGAGCAGTGCTAGAACAGCTGAGATCCTGCAGAACCCTCCAGCTCCCAGGACTCTGGTAGATCCTGCAGAACCCTCCAGCTCCCAGAACTCTGGTAGATCCTGCAGAACCCTCCAGCTCCCAGGACTCTGGTAGATCCTGCAGAACCCTCCAGCTCCCAGAACTCTGGTAGATCCTGCAGAACCCTCCAGCTCCCAGAACTCTGGTAGATCCTGCAGAACCCTTCAGCTCCCAGGACTCTGGTAGATCCTGCAGAACCCTCCAGCTCCCAGGTCTCTGGTAGAGGACCCCAGCTTGATGGACATACCGCCCAGAAAGGGACTCACACACACATACACTCACACATACATGAAGATGATTTTGATGAGAGGACATTTATATGTGAGCAGCATGATGTTCAGGACTCAAACAGCAGCTCAGTCAAACAGCTACCTACTTACTTTACACTGTGGAACATGCTGAAAATCACATTTATATCTAGGAGCAAATTTAGGAGCAATGCATAGTGACTCGTCGACTCTGGGCTACATGGATGCTGTCTTTTTAAAGTGCGCTGAACTCTGGGTGAAACTACTCCGATTTTAACAAACTAACTCAAATCAGATGTTCAAGAACTGAAAACTGATGTTCTATTCTCAGAGTAGGGTGAAATTGAAGCTTTGTTAAACAGATCTAAACATCCTACTGTGGGGACTGGAACAGATCATCTAGATTAAAGGTTCAGCAGAAAACTGGTTTCATCACCTTGATCAGACAGGTTCCACTGGGTTCCAGTGAATGGCTCTTCAGCTCAAACTAAAGGTAATTGCGGATTATCCCCTCGGACGTATTCTTTTCATATTATATTGTGATCTACTTTTTGTTTTTGTTTGTTTGTCCCACTTCATGGACCTTTATTCAGTCTGAAACTTTGCAATAGTGACAAATAAAAGTTCCAGATTTCTGTGTTGTGGGGCCACATGAGTTTGGAGTTATTACTAGAACAGTGTTAACTGCAGCTGAAATGACTGCAGCATGAACAAACTCACCAATGTAATGTTCTTTTCCTTTCTTCAGTCTTGGGTTGTCTGTTAAAGCAAGATAAACACAATGAATGTGATCCGATGTATCTGTTGATGATGGTTTCACAGACACGAGCAGACTCACCAAATACTATAAGGCGGGTGTGCGTGTCGGTGGAGCCCAGGGGATTCTGGGCCGTGCAGCGAAACATGGAGCCATTCAGCTCAGCTGGGACTCGCTCCAAGACCAGCTCCCTCCCGCTGTGCTCCTCCCTGCCGTCCAGGAGGTGACCCCCAACCCGAGTCCAGGTGAACATGGGTTCAGGGAACACCTCAGTCTGTGGACGTACAACTGTGTGAAAAGAGTTCAGGTCGCACAGCTCCACTCACTGTGTGCTGGTATAACAGTTTAACACGCACTTTGTTTCCTGTTGTGGTCCTGTTCTCTGTAATGCAGGAGTTTGTCAATAAAGTTTGAGGTGTTATGTTGAAGTCGGGGTCAATAATCCCACCGTGGTCAGGAGCTGAATGAGCTCTGGGATGGCTTTGTTTCCTCTTGTCTCTGGTTCCAATACAGTTCCAGTAAATCACAGCATACTTACTTAGACTTAGTTCCTCCAACTCCGTCCGGAGTATTGTGCAGCTAATCTCCTCCAGCCATCTCTGTCCGAGGCTTTGGTCTTGACTTCCGTCCACTTGATCTGCATATTGTTCTTGTTTCTTGAATGTGCTGCGCCAGGTGATGCATGGTCTCTTTCGCCTACCATTGGTTGGGGTCCGCAAAAAGGCGATATTGGTGTTTCGAGAGTCGGGCAAGTGCAGACTATTCCCAGCCAAACGTAGTCTTCTTTCAGCAACGATGCCACTTAAAGTTCTCAGTTTGGCACTTCTAAGTACAGTCTCATTCGTGATGTGATCTCTCCAAGATATTCTCATTATTTTTCGTAGGCAACGTTGATGGAATACATTTAGTTGGTGTATAATTCTCACCGTGCTTTTCCAAGTTTCACAAGCATAAATGGCCGTTGGCACTACTACATGTAGAGTTTGGTCTTAGTCTGAATGCTGATGATGTTGCGGTTCCATACTGAGTTTAAGCAACTAAATACTTCTGCTGCTTTGCCGATTCGCACACTGACATCAAAGGATGCATCTCCGTCTCTGTCGATCAGGCTTCCGAGGTGCGTAAACTGAGAGACTTCTTCTACCAGCTCACCACTGAGAGTTATGCCCGCTTGTGTCTGAGTTGATACGCTCGCTCATTGATTTCGTTTCGCTGTTATTTATACATAGTCCCACTTTTTGTGCATTTTTGTCCAGAGCGTTAGTCATTTCTTTGAGTGTTCCTGTGTTTTCTGCTAGCAAGGCAATGTCGTCAGCAAAATCTAGGTCACATAGCCGTCGATTTCTCCATTGTAACCCGAAAGTCTCATGTCCCATACTTCTTCTTAAAACAAAATCCATAACGACTATTAAGAGGAAAGGGGACAAGATACAGCCTTGCTTGACTCCTGACAAGATATCAAAAGAAGCAGACATTCCATTCGGGTTTTGGATGCAGCATGACGAACCTTCATAGAGGGCCTTGAACACGGTAATAAATTGGTCGGGATTTCCAGAGTATGCGGCGATTTTCCAAAGTGACTGGCGATGAACACTTCTTGAAATCTATGTAGTTGACATAGAGAGGCGTTTGGAACCCGACACTTTGCCCGACTATATTGCGTAGAACGAAAATTTGTTCACTACACGATCTACCGGATCTGAACCCCGCTTGTTCCTCTCGTATATTGGCATCAACAGCATTTTTCAACGTATTTAGGAGCACTTTACAAAACACTTTTCCGGGCACAGAAAGTAAAGTGATGCCTCTCCAGTTACTACAAACACTTAAAGGGGCTGTATCATGCAAAATTCACTTTTTGTATGTTTTACCCTTGTTATATAGTTAAAAAGGGTGTTTTTATCTTTACAATAACTCAGTCCAAATGTGAAGAGTCTAGGTGCAGTGGTTCTCGACCTAGACCTGGTGTAATGTGGTGTGGATGAGAAAAAAACAGTGAAATGTGCCTTTATCGCGTTTTCACAAATAGAATAAAAGTTTCACAAATCAGAGACTATGTTTTTATGAATCTGTAGTCTGTGTAGAATAATTCAGTCCAGATTTGAAGAGTCTAGGTGCAGTGGTTTTCAATCTGGACCTGGTGTAATAAGGAGTGGTTATACAGCAAAAACGGTTAAATATCCCCTCAAATGTTTTCACAAATACAATAGTTTTTGTGAGGCATAGTTAATGTCTTACCCAAATGTCTAAAATGTTTACACATCAAGAAGTGTCGAAAAAAACAGGTAATCAGTGGATAAACTGTCACACTGCACGTTCATTTCATTTCCCCTTAACTTTTCCCTTAAGTGCCGAATCGGAAGCTGGCGAATCGGAAGCCAACTTCAGTGTCGTGATGTTTGGGGACTTTCGTAGTCAACAAACAGGGACCAACAGCGCCCGACAGAAAGTCCAGGTCCAGAATCTGTAGAGATTCTTCCATCCCCTGCAGAAACCTGCACCCTGCATGCCACAAAGGAACAGTGATGGGAAAGCTACTTGGAAAATGTAGCAAGTTAAGCTATAAGCTAATCTTGATAAAATATAGCTTCACTACAGCAAAAGCTAACCCAGAGAAATGTAGCAAGTTAAGCTACAAGCTAGCTGTTACAGTGCAGAAGTAGCGCGCTACAGTGCCACTACTTTTTTTTTTACAACCAAACAAATAGGCAGTTAAAAAATATGCAGTTTGATTGTTAATTAAACAACAAACTGCAAACAATTCAACCAGCCTCCTGTCAGCAGAGGGACAAGTGCTTTCTGCCTCTGCCATTATCTGGTTGTTCTTCCGTCCCTTTTGCTTGTTTTGTCTTTTTTCACATGTGCGTTTGGTAATATGGGTGTAGGAGTCTGCTTCCTGGTAGGAGTGGATGACCCGCCTTATCTTGCCTCTGATTGGGTAACCTTACCCAACTGTGAGTCGCCATAGTCGTCATATGCAAAGCAACCAATCACCGAAGATTCCCCCCCCCCACACACACAAAACTTTATTCAGCCGACTTCTTCTGGACACTCGACATGACAGTAGTGTGTAGCGTTCGTCGCTGCTGGCTTTAAAAATAGCTTCGTTACAGAAAGAGCTGTTTGACTCGGATGGAGCGGCACTGCCGCCTCGCTACAGAAAAATGTAACTAAAGCTACTAGCGCCGCTACTTGTAGCTCGCTACTGCCATCACTGCAAAGGAACTGCATGTTGAGCTTAACATGAACGTAAATGAAGTGAAACCAGTGATTGAAAGGAAGCAAGGAACTCAATGAAAAGCTTGTTGCACACTTTGAGAGGTGGTGTACCCCCCCAACCCCCACCACCACCTCTGTGGTCTTTGAGGAATATCGGCTGTTGGTGACATTTTTCAACCTTCTCAGAAAGAAAGGTGCTCAGAGGACGGCGTTAGTGTGAAACTCACCGCAGATGGTCCCAGCTGGAAGCCCTGGACCACCATTGAAACCGTGTCTCCCACTTTGACTCTGCTGGGGCTCGTGGACAGCTTGGGGCCTCTGGGAGCAGCTAAACAGGGAGCACAAACAAAATACAACGTTCAGTACTTATTCTCCAAACATGACGTCACCTTCAAAACATGCAGTGGACTTGTACCTTTTGCTATGAAGTAAATTAGTACAAACTGTGCTTAAGGCTTAGGGTGACCTGCTTACTGTTTATTGTTCTCACTTCACTTTGAATTAATTAATCCCTTGCAGTCTCTGCTAATCCCTCATCACCATGAATATGACCTCTAAAAATGTGGTTACATGTGAAATCTGATTTTGTAATTCAAAGGTTATAAGTTGGAGTTGTTGGACTTCAGTTTTTTATCCCTGAATTCCTTACTGAGCGTTCTTAATGTTGGGAGAGAAAGACAACAGCAGATCAATGTTATTACATTTATTCAGCCACAAAAGAATAACAGCTCATGAAATGGTTTCACCAAAGTCCGAGTTCACTGCCTTGTCTTGTTCCTCCATTGTACGTTCCCAAGCCGTCTCCTCTCATCCCAGTTCCAGCTTTAAACCCTTTCTTCGGGTGTCATTGTCCTCCCTTTGATCCCATGTATGATCTGCCTCCTCAGCAGGTCGTCTCACATCTTCTCCTCCCGAAGTTACACCCTGAGTTCCTTTACAGTAACATCAAAGTAGAAACTCAGACAAAAGATCCTGAGAAAATGATCCCCAGCTCCTTATCTTCACACGCACAACCCCCTCTGTGAACAAGGATCTCACATTTAAAGGGGACGTGTTATGCTTTTTTTCAGTCACGTCGTATCGGTCTCAGAAGCCCAAAAACATGGCATTTAACTTTGTTCGCCTGAAATTCCTTCTTTGTTCAGAGTTTCAGGGTCTAAAAAGCTGTTCTGAGTAGCCTGAGTAGAACAGGCTGCTTCTGAGCCTGCTTCCCCGTCTGGCCACGCCCATTCTCTCTCTCTCTCTCACACACACACACACAGTCAGGGGGAGGAGTTAAATCCGCTTATTTCAGGATAAACGAACCAAACTGAAACTCGACCGTTTCAGCTTCAGTTTTGCAAAATGTGAGCAAGACAGGGAGGAAATAGACCGTTTTCACATCTGAGCGTCATAATGAGACTACGGCAACACATACTATTAGAAACTCTTCACAAAGTGAAAAAAGCATGTGTCCCCTTTAAAGAGTTTACAGGTCTGCATCCACTGAAAGCTAATGATGTGTGTGTTTTAATAATTAAGAGTCTTGCAGCTCAAGTGACCCCTACCTCAGAATGTTTCTTGATTACAAGGATGAAAAGTGTATAGAGAGATTAATTATTTGGTAACCCTTCCTTTTACGGTAATGTAGTTACCATGTATTAACATGGTAATTGCAAGGTAAGTACCATGTAATGAGAAGTTACTGTAAAATTACCATGTAATTACAGGGTAACTATGTTGCTAATTACCTGGTACTTTTAGAGTAATTACCAAGCCAATTCCAGGCAAATACCAAGCAACTACCTGGTAGTAAGTATTAATTACTTGGTAATTATAATGTATATAGCAACTGTTATTAATTGCCAAGTACTTACTAAGTAATTGCTGAGTAATTACCATGTAATCGCTGGGAAATGAAGACTTTGTACTAGGTATTACTAGGTACTGCTAGGTGTGTACGCTATGCATTTCCCTAGTAGTCAAGTGGTTTTTACTACTTACCGGGTAACTTCTTAGTATTTCCCAGTAACTACAACCTTTACCTGGCAATTACGGTTGAACTGACTGCAAAAGGAAGTGAGGCCTGTTTCCACGCCATTACCTGGTAACTACTTATTCGTTACTCAGGAACTGCAAAAATACCTACCTCGAAATTGCATAGTTATTAAAGTGGATTTGTACTGTAAAAGGAAGTGAGGTCTGTTTCCATGTTATTACCTGGTAATTACTCAGTATTTAGCCCGTTACTAGGAAACTTTCACATTACTCCACACACTTGCACCAAAAATGCAGCAAACCCGATCAGTGTCTGATACAGTCTCTGAACAGCACACTGTATCTGTCAGGAGATCAGAGTTTCCATCGAAAACCACCATCACCAGCCATCACATTACATTAAGATGAAGGCATTATTATTACACTTCCTCACTCCAAACACCTCACTGTGACAGACATGCAAAAACAAGAGAGCTGCCAAAGATAAACATTTTAAAGGTATACTGGAGGATCCTTAGAACCAATCAGAATTGTATGGTTCCAACTTATGATTGTGCAGTCATAATGCCAATCAATGTGGGAACGTGTTGGCGTGATGACGTGTTATGTCGAGTCGCCGCCTCTGTGCGCGCGCTTGTCTCGAGCCGCGCATGCGCAGAACATTGTTTAGGAAGTGACATGCAGCGGGAGCGACCATCGCAGAAGCGGCTTGTTCCCCTCGCAAACACCTCTGAACAGGGGCGGGGTGACCACCGGGAGCGGGTGTGTTCCGGGCCAGCGGACACAAGCCACCCCCCCCCCTCCCCCTCCCCCTCCCCCCCCTCACGGCCCGTGTGCGTGTCCGCTCTCGAGTTATTATCAGATAAAACGGGTCTCCAAACGAAGCTCCCGGAGGATAGAAGAAAGGCCATAGAAAACAAGGACAAAACGTGTGTTTTACTGGGAGATTCCTTTACGAGGCGGCGGACATTCAAAGCACAAACGGGGTTTAGGACTGATCACGACGTGGGGAAGTTTCTGCTGGACAGGTAACATGCCTATTATCCCATTCAAATGTGTTTCTGTTGCATAAACATGTAAGAAACTACTTTACGGATCGTATTCTGATGGATGATTGGAAGAAGAGTCCGACATGATTACAAATGTGTTTTAAAATCCTATGCGGAAAGACGATGCTCCAGCCCCGCGGATGTACACAAACTGACATGCGGCTGACGTGCGCGCTCCCACAGTCCTCACTGGGAGGGAGCCGCGCATGCGCAGTGCTCCAAAAATGGCAAATCGGCCATGTTGTACGAAATCGGCGGAGAATCCTCCAGTATACCTTTAATCAAATGGAGTTCAACTTCTTATAAAACAATTTACAAAACAGTGCAAATTTTTAGCAGTCAGGCACTTTATTCTACTGTCAGTAGAGAGGCATAGCACTGTAACAATTCACCTGTTATTTCCAAGGCGATCTTGCCACTACGCATAAAGAGGTCATGGGCGGAAGACACCAATCAGCAGGGGTGATTAACAGGCAGACAAAAAACCTGAAGATTGGAACATAAAGCAGCATTTATTCTAACAAAAACCCATCCCAACAGAAAACAAGCAACCCGCCGCTCCGGCGCTCCTCCTTACAAACCCAACAGATAATTCCGCACAGCGCGGGAAGTCCAGAAATGAACACAAAGGGCTCACAAAGTCCTATCTTTTATTGCCCAAAGTTTCCCAAAGTTCGAGGCGCACGTCCCTGCGCGGGGCCGACTAAGTGGCCGGTGTCCGTTAATTACTCACGGTACGTTCCTCAGTCCGCTGGTCCCCGTAGCTCCTCCTCACCAGTCCAGTAGCTCCGTGGTGAAAAGAGTTTAATCCAGTAGATCCCAAAACACCAACTTATATATTCCACAGTGGCGCTGATCCTCCCTGGTAAACGCTCCACGGCCTCGCTCCTCCGGCAGGTCAGTTCCTCAGGACGGCGTGTGACATCACTCTCTCTTGCAGCAGGTGCGCTGCCTTCCTTAAATAAACAACCCCGCCCAGATACCAATGTCCAGGTGAAAACGCCCATAAGTTTTCCCCAGATTAAATATCCCCAGCGAACCAAGTTTACGCATTCAGCTGCCAGCTCAGGAAAAACATTTAATCCCCCCTGCTGGGCGAAACGAGAAAGACCTACCCGGTCGTTACAGCACTGCACACCTTCCCAGGCAGTATGTAGCGAACGTCTGTGTTTTTGGCAATCTTCCGAGGGCCAGACCAACATGCTTGGCAGGTGTGATCTGGCCCGCAGCTCGCCAGTTGAATAGCCTTGATGTACAGGCATAATTAAAATATCAAAATGTTGCCATTTTTGTCCTCTGACCAGATGTGAAAGCCTCATTTCAATATCTTCAACCAAATTTAAACTGTGAGCTTTCAAGTTTGCAAGAAATTTCAGGCATTTTTGGAGTTTATGAGTGTGTGTTGGAGAGGGCTGGAGAGGGGGAAAAGACTGCCACAGGCTCTCCATTTGAACCAAGAAAAAATGTCCCTCTCTCATCCCCACGGCCACATTTCTGGCTCAGTCTTATACATCAAAATGTAGCTACAGTCTTTGTGATTCTCACAATGCTTTTATTTTGTCTCTCCAGGTGCATTTGTTTGAGGAGAGTGCAGGATTTTCTCTCCTCTACTGCAATGCATTTTGGAGAGAAATTTTCTCGCTCAAATCCAAAAGTTCACACATTTTTACAAACTCGCTGTGGCTATATGGATGATCCTGCAGACATCAAAATTTCAGGATAATTCCATGAAAGGCTTCTGATGCTCACAGTAAAACTTTTTTTTTTCCAATTTCACCTCTCAGTTCTCGAGAGTAGGGCTGCCACAAACGATTATTTTGGTAGTCGACTAATCACCGATTATTTTTTCGAATAGTCGACTAATCGCATCATATATAAATTAAAGTGAAACATAGTTTATCGCACCACCATGAAGCTGCTCTTATATAACCATAATTAGATTTCAGCTTTAAGTTTTTACGGTATATTCTAACTAAAAATAAAGACAATTCAGATGATAGTTCATAAAACCTTAATTGAAATATGCCACAAACACTTGTTTAACTGTACCATAAAGTGCAGATACTTGAGTAAAATAAGGAAAAGGCACTTGCCTAAACAACACAAAAATTTATCCTTCATGTAAATTTTTTTTTCTTAATTTCTGTTTGGCATCAAGCATAGCAACAATGAGGGAGGCTCCTGTAACTGCGGAATTATTAAGGTTTTCGTCTCACTGACTCAAATAAAACAAAAGTGCATTTTGTGTTCAGTGCAACTGCATACAACTTTATTCCACTCTGACTCTACATAATCCCAAACTACACAGGGCTCTGGCTCACAGCCAGGACAGTCAGCATTTCTACATGTGTTGGAGACAGGCTGCTCTCTCTGGGAGCAGATGTTCTGCTGCAGAGAGAATCCGCTCCGATGGGGTGAAGCTCTGAAACATAACGGTAGAAAACATCAGCGCGACGTCACTTCTTATTAAAACACATCACTGTTAGAGCGTTACAGAAAACATGAAATATGTGTGCTCAAGGCAGTAAATGAATCAAATCGTCACCGCTAATGTTAACGGTGACAGCTATGAGTAAATAGCAAGTTAGCCCTCTATGCTAATAATATTAGCTTACCGAGACGACGGTCAATCATCGTTGTCACGAGCCACGACGTGCTTCTGTTTCGGCTGCTCATCCATCGCAGTTGTGCTGCCGTGGAAGGCAGGTTCTGTCCTGCAGATGCTGCATTGCACTTTTCTCTGACGTTTTCTTGTCATGCTCCCACACTTTTGAGCTCCGCTGCTGCCGGGCGGCCATGACACCAGTCCGGTGTCGTCGCGGCTGACAGGACTGCGCATTTGTGTCAAATACAGAAAGGCAGACGTGGCGGTGGAATGTGCCGCGGCAGTTTCGAGACAAAAACAATTGGGGAAAAAAAAACAAACCCCAGAACGACTCGTCAACTATTAAATTAGTCGTAGATGATTTTAATAGTCGACATAATCGTGATTAATCGACCAATCATGGCAGCCCTACTCGAGAAACATTTCTTCAACCATGCAAACTGGATGAAAAACTGCTGATTCACTGTCATGGCTGCTGAGTGAGCTGGTCTCCATGGTAACACCTGCTGAGTGAGCTGGTCTCCATGGTAACACCTGCTGAGTGAGCTGGTCTCCATGGTAACACACACCTGCTGAGTGAGCTGGTCTCCATGGTAACACACACCTGCTGAGTGAGCTGGTCTCCATGGTAACACACCTGCTGAGTGAGCTGGTCTCCATGGTAACACACACCTGCTGAGTGAGCTGGTCTCCATGGTAACACACACCTGCTGAGTGAGCTGGTCTCCATGGTAACACACCTGCTGAGTGAGCTGGTCTCCATGGTAACACACACCTGCTGAGTGAGCTGGTCTCCATGGTAACACACACCTGCTGAGTGAGCTGGTCTCCATGGTAACACACACCTGCTGAGTGAGCTGGTCTCCATGGTAACACACACCTGCTGACTCCATCATGGCTGATCTCAGCTCAGAGCCCTCAGTGAATATGGAGGTGTACAAACACGCACATGCTCACACACTCTTGGCAGCAGCTGCCGGGCACAAATTTTCTCGTTGGCTTTTGGGACTTCGAGGTGACTTGACGTCCATGGTCTGAGCGCCGAGGCTGACAGCGACTTACAGCTAGCTGACAGCTGTCAGTCCAGTTAGCGGTCCGTCTGTCAGACTGAGTCCAGGCTGTGTCATTAAATCAATGATTCCCTTTTGCGCGGTCTCTCAATCACAGCAATATTCCCTTTTTGAGACGACCCATTCCTCCAGGGTGTTTGGTGTTCCTACTTTGGTGCTCCTACATAGTTCCACTTTGGGGAACTATGTAGGAGCTTGGTAGGTAAGTAGGTAAGTCCCTCATAGTGAAGGGAAGGTTCTTATGCCTAACATGTCCAAAACAGTTCTAGCCGTTCAAAAAATAAGTCGGCGAAGAAGGTACATGTACAGTTTTCAATATTTCCGTTTCATTTCAGGGAAAGTGTCGCAGGATGTCGATGTAATCAGATGTAATCAGAAAGCCAGTCCTGACGTGGTTTTTATTCATGGCTTTAATTGGTGGATTTTTTTTCTGCAATCTTGTCTCTCTTTTTCAGAAATCTTGTCTCTTTTTCATACATCTTCATTTCCCACTTTGACTTTGACTGATCCTCTTCCATCTGTTGTTGTTTGTGATCCATCTTCCACTATAACCTCCATCACACTTGATTTTATGCTTGTGGGGTTTCAGCACTCTATCCAATCCATGGTGAATGTTTTAATCTTCCTGAATTTGGCTCACTGATGATATTTGGAGTTGATCATTTGCTACACAAACCCAAACTGAACATGTGATCAATTTGTGTGAACAGTTTGTATCTTTTATCTTAGTAAAATAGCCTTTCAGTGTCTGACATAGTTGTGGAGGATATGAAATCAAAGAAACATTGGTGTTTGTGTTCACTCTGCCGGGCATTTAGGACTTACCCAATGTGACCTCGGCCTGCATTGGCATGGACAGAGCTGGGTGGTTGACCTCACAGCTGAACAGAGCCTCGTTGTCCAGCTGTGGGTTCAGGCTCCAGGTCAGCATCGCTATTACCTCCAGCGTGCCGTCGCTTGCTGCCTGTTGTCGATGTTGGAAATAATAGAGGGGGTCACTGCTCTGGACCCAGCGTGGAAACTCTCGGCTCACCACCGTCTCGGGGATGACCTCGGCCGTCGGCTCGGGTTTCAACTCTGGCCCCTCTTCTGAGCCCTGCCGAGAGTGTCCGGGGTCACCTTGGCCAAGCCGACCCAGTTTTGCCTCCTGCTCCAGGGGAGACAGTGATTTCTTCACTTTGGTGTCATCGAGGTCTCGACTTGTGAGGACCAGTGCATTCCAAAGCTTCTCCTGACTCCTGCTCACACTCGTCTCCAGGTCTGCAGCCCTGCTTTGCTCTCCGACTGAGGAGGATGACTGCTCTGTTGGTACCACATCGATAAGTTCGCCGTCCCTTTTGAAGTGAACCTTAAAACAAAGATAAATATGCCCTATTCAGTACAGATAACCCACGGTACGGTCTGTACCTCAGTTTATGTGCCACGGTTTCGGTTTGGTACGGTACACATTTTGTACATAAAGAGAACAACTTTTTTCTCCCAAAAATCTCCCTTTATTTTGTTTGTCAGCAGAAACTGCATTTCACAGTAACTAGGGATGGGTACCTTTCACATCTGAATCAATACGATACCGATACTCGGTACCTGCGAATCGATACCGGTATTTTTCGGTACCTGTTTGATACTTTTTTTTTGGGGGGGAGGGGGGGGGGAATATGCATTTGGTAATTAAAGTTATTTTGTATATTTAAAAAAATAGTCAAAACTTCAGAATTTTCAACATTTATGCTTCAATAGCATCAACTGAAATAACTCCAACATAGAAAAATGTGTGTGGGGATAAAGTAAAAAAATTAAATAAATAATAATAAATAACATAAAAATAGACTCAAAATAAATAGCTGTATGAAATGTTTCACATTTGCACCTGCTGCCCATACAGTAAGAAACAACTTTCAAAATAAATAACTGTATAAAATGTTTCACATTAGCAGCACCAGGCACCTCTACAGCTGGGCTACTCAACCCGCGGCCCGCGGGCCGCATGCGGCCCGCATGCTGTAACGGTGCGGCCCACGGCTGATTGTAAGCAGTGAAAAAAAAAATCTACTTTTAATGAGGAAAAAACGTTTCTGATATGCGGACACCAGAGGGCAGTGTGTTTGACCTGCTGACAACAGGCAGATAAGTGTTGCAACTGTGGGGCTGTACCAGCTGGTGGCGGTAATGCGCCAATAGGCTGTTTGCTCACTGCCGAAAACAAAAGACTCGAAGAAGACCGATCGCAGTGGAGTTCATGGCTGCCGCCGGTAAAATTAAACTAAAGTTATGCGATGAACACAGGAAATTTCAACCGTCGTGGGGGGAAGAATTTGCTTTTCTGGAAGTAAATAACAAGCCAGTGTGCCTTCTTTGTCTAAAACCGTCCATTCCTAAACGAGCGAATCTTCAGCGTCGCCGCGACAGCTGTCACGAATTTAATTTATTACAGTAGGACTGCACCACTCAACCTGTGACAACACTGACACTGTTCTGTCACTGAGACACTTCCGAAAGTTTTGTTTTTCTTATTATAAATCCGACGTGTATTGGACTTTGCTAAGAAATGTGATACATCGTCCTGATTCCAAGTGAGTGTAATAGTTTTAGCTGTGACCTCCTCTGTAGGGCTGCTGTTGGGCACAGTTTCTGTGAGTGATGCACACCTGTGTGTTTTTCTTCTGTCATTCTGTTACATTGTTCTCCAAAAAGTAGGTCACCTGTTTGTATGCTTTACAATGATTGGTTTTTTGCCACCGGTGATCTTTTTTGTGATGCACAAGATTTAATTTTTACTTCATTTATTTTTTGCAGGAGTAGGCCAATTATTTTTATAAAGAATCCCTTAATTTATTTACCTTTTTGTGGAAAAAGACCTGCTTTTTTGTTGTAATTTAGTGAATTTCTCAAACGCATTGCTTGAAAAATATTTTAAAAACTTAAAAAAAAAACTTATGTTTTGTTACAAAAAATGCTAATATGTGTAGTAAGTATATTCATATTTTGTGAATAAAGCCTCATTTTTTTAATTTGATATCTGACTTTTTTTAAATGTCATGCCATTTCACCTTTTTGCTTTTTATTGGAAATGCAGAAAACAGCCACAAATAGATCTATAAGGCTTAGTGTAATGTATTTTCAACAAAGTCTTATTTTAGTTTTACAAAAGACTAATGTAGTTGTCTTTCTATTGTAATGCATTTAAAATTTCATTATTGAATATTACTTACATTATTTAAATGTCTTTTACATAATTCAGTCATATAAATGAGCAAACTTAGGTTGCGGCCCACGCAAACAGAGATGTTTCTCTATGTGGCCCACGAGCACTGGTAAGTTGAGTAGCCCTGCTCTACAGTAAACAAACACTCAAAGGTTTACTGGAGGATCAGAATTGTATGGTTCCAACTCGTGATTGGGCAGTCATAATGCCAATCAAAAGCCACGTGGGACCGCTTTTGCGTGATGACATATGTTGAGTTGCCGCCTCGATGCGCGCTTGTTTCGAGCCGCGCATGCGCAGAGCATTGTTTAGGAAGTGACATGCAGCGGGAGCGACCATCGCAGAAGCAGAAGCCGCAGAAGCGGCTTGTTCCTCCCGCGAACACCTCCGAACAGGGGCGGGGGGGCCATCGGGAGGTTTCCCGAACGGCCGGTGTGTTCCAGGCCAGTGGGGTCTATTCCGGCCGGCAGCCACGAAATTCGGTACCCATCCCTAACAGTAACCAATCACAAATAACATGATTACTGGTGTATACTGTATAATATCATGCACTTCTCTCATAAGAGATACTGAACACAGTATTTTCAAATAAATATCCTCTTATTGCCTGACTGCTTGTGTACATTATACAGCAGTATAAACCGAAGTTTACCCACACCGGAGATTTAAACCAAGCTGGAGCCTCCTCAACGTTCTGTCTCTGGACTCTGCTCTTGCTGGACATGCCTTCTGTAGGCACTCAGTGTTGCCAGATTTTTTCAGTAAAATACGCAATAAAGTGGATGTGTTTCAGTGTTTCCCCGAGGATTGGCCCCTTGGGGGGGGTTGAGTCATAATATGTTCTTCGTTTTTCATTTGTAATTAGAGCTGGCCAACAATTAATTGCACCCCAATCCTGGAGTTAATCACGATTAAAATGGCTCATTTGAAGTCTGTTGATTCCATTCAAAATGTGTGTGTTACATAAATAATTTTACAATTGATCAAATATGATTTATAATGGCTTAAAATACCAAGTCTTTACCAAGATTGCCCCCCAACACGCGCACACACGCACACACACACACACACACACACACCAATAGCAGAGCAGATGAAAAATGGTTTATTAGCGCTCACTTCCTCAAACTTCATTCTATCTCCAAGACAGCCTAAATTCAGTCACGCCGAATTTTGCCTCCTACTGACCTTTATTAAGCCAGATTGTGTGTTGGAGGTAAATGTACTTTATTTTGTGTGTTTTCAGCGCCTGAAAAACGCCCAGCTGGCCGAAACGCTGCACTGACAAAACTTGCGATCTAAGTTTCACTTTCATTTTTGTCATATTTGCGCTTGTTATTTCAGTTTGTGCCTCATACCAGCATTTTCCTCCTGATTTTTCTGATAATTCGGCCGAGTTCAATATGGCAAATAATGAGGAATGGACCGTGTTTCACTGCTAAAAGCGCATGTGTTTTTTTTTGCGCTCAGCTGGAGCGCAGTGAGGCTGTCCTACTCGGGGCACAAACACTAGCCTGCAGTGGCGCATCTCGTGTAAGGACAGCATGTGGAGCGGCCTTTATGCAGGAAAACTAAAGTTTGCGTGTAAAAAAGTAACAATTATTTTAATTTAACTTGACCTTCTGGGGGGGCGGGGGGTGCCGTTGGGGGGGCGGGGCGCCCCCCTAATATAATGGTAGGGGAAACACTGTGTTTGGAGCCACCGATAGGGGCATGCTTCAAGTCTCAGCTGGGTTTGGCAGCAGAAAAGCCCAAAACAAGAAACAAGAAACACTTCGGAACAAGAAAAAAAAAAAAAGTCCCTCCACTTACAACTGCCAACATTGACAGATGACTTTTCAAAATAAAAAGCTGATAATAAGCGGAACTGGCAACTATCGCTGCACTTCGACCCGGCTACAGTTACAACAGCGTATTTGTTGCTGCGATATTGTACTTCACCAAGAGAGGCAGCAGCGTGCTGCGAGGCACCTGGTCTGCCGGAAATTAGAACAACAACACAGCAGCGGTAGGACATTAGCTCGCGGAGAGAGAGCGTTTTTTTATCCGTCCAGACAGGCGCATACACATAAACGACGGGCTGAAAAGCAGCTGTGTAAAATGAATCACAAAACCAAAACATCGCGGTCCATTAGGGCGTATCGTCCTGCGCCGAGCGGACCCAACGGTTCAGTATTTTGCCGCGTACCGTTGCATCCCTACTATTCTGATAATAAACTCTTTCAAATCATAACCCATAACATTTGTTGTGTGCCCCCAGAGGCATAATAGAGGATAATTAATAATTTTGAAATATTTGTTCAAAATTGAATCCGTTCATGACTGCTGCAGGGAGTTTATGAGATAAAGCTCTATCACCAAAAAATTCCCATTTAGACATTTTATATCATAAATATAGCTCATAAATCAATTATATCCCAGTGTTTGTGTTCTGTAGTGCCTGGTGGATTGTATGTCAAAATGCAGTTTGCAACAAAGGGACTGCAAACATTGGAGATTGCGGCAAACCTGTGGCAGCTGGGTGCCAGTCAAACCCTGGGAGGTACATCACAGTTTGCGATGACTAAAAAATTAATTGTGTTTGGAAAGAATCTTCTCTGCTATACTCAGGAGAAAATCTCTAAGGCTCTTTTCAAGCCTTCCCCTAAGAGGTATGCGTGAAACTTCATAAAGCTTCATCTGCCCATCAGTAGTCATTTTTTTTCTTTTTAACATTTACAGTATATGAACCACAAATAAACCCTCAAACATGTGACCCCCCCCCCCCCCCCCCCCCCCCCACAATACAGCATCACCACAGCTGTGACATGACCGCTTCTTCTTTCAGATTCTTGTGCTGAAATATGAAATCTGCTAATGAATATCTAATCAATGCTAATGAGTATCCAGCTGTTGTTGTTGTATGAATTCTTTTTTCTAGATGAGATTTTGTTATGTGAACAAGTGGTTGAGGTGAAACAAGACCAAGGAAGATGTGAACAGAAAGGAAAATTTGCCTCCAACTCTGAATGCAGCCAATGCCAGCAGGCCCAGTAACCCAAATTAAAGAACCTATATCATGCAAAATCTACTTTAAGGTTTTCAGCATGCCACAAAGTTGATTTCCCTTTAAAACCACCCCCAAAATGTTACTTGCCTTCATCCACATGTCTGAGTAATCTCTTCAGTCTGCTGCTCTCTACAGCAGCCCCTCCCTTCAGGGAGAAAACAGCTCGTTTGAAACTCTTCAAACCTAAGTATGTCACAAAAGTTGAACTCCTCCCACCACTCTTCTCCCACCCCACCCCCGCAGACAACACCTGACTCTCCTCTGACCAGCAGCAGCTGATTCGCATTTTCCACTGAGGAGACCCCCCCCCCCCCCCCGCCCCGCCCCCCCCCCCAGGCCCTCGGCAATCAGCGTTGCTGCTTTTTGTATCTCTGATTACGGAGATAAACTTTAATCATCGTCTGAAAGCAACAATCAAGCAAGAGCAAGAGTCTGAAGGGTCTGCGCTTGGTGAGTTTCTAACAGGAAAAGACGTTTTCGCGTGTCTTTGCGTGTAGAGAAGCTAAAGCTAAAGAGCTAAAGCTAGCCCTTAGAGAAGCTAATGCATGGCGTGTTTGTTTTGAAGCTCTGGTTGAAGTACGCTGTCAGTCAAAGTCCACAGGGGGAGAGGCTCGATTTTCAGTGAAACAGAGCGTTTTCTCTTCCGGGTTTCAGAATTAGCCCCAGAAAATCTTTTATTTAACACAAAATGACTTTTCCTTAGCGCCAAAAATAAACTATGACCATGTTAATGTCAATAATGGGGTTTGGACTAGCTAAAAAAGCATGATACAGCCCTTTAAAAGTTTTTAAGCTGTTCACCTGGTTCTGTACCATAGACAAGGTTTGCTCTTTAGACTCTTGTCAAACTGTCTTTTTGTTTTCTGTCAATGAAAAGGCCAGTAACATGAGCTTGTTCCTTTTTTTGAGAAACTGACCAGACACAGGGTCAAAAGACAAGGTTGGTGCGATACACTGAGGGAAGGGGGCGAACGACACCTACACCTATACAGCAGTCGCAAAATCACCAGGCTTATGCCCCTTTCCTACTAGCCAAAAACCCATTTAAACCCGCGAGTAATGGCTCCTCCTGGCAGTGGGAAACGGTTTAAACGGCATTTCGACCCGGGTCGATCGACCCTGCAAGCACGCTGAGTTTTAATCAACTTGCCTCCGCTCGGCTTCACTGGGAACGCCACAGCCGCTTCGACATGGTAGTTTACGTGGTGAGGTCGATGTAGCGTGGCTACACAGCATGCTTGTTGTTTTTGGACACAGTGTGCGATATCCTTCGTCAAGATGACCCAGCATTGGTAACATAGCAACATCATAGAGCTTCTCCTGATTCGTGGAGAAGGGGAGACTTGTCAACAGGTAACGGAGACTGAGCTCGTCTGCATTGTTTAGCACTGTGCTGTCGCACTGATGATGTCATCAACGTGGGACACCATAAGCTAAGCTACGTCCAGGAAAGTGGGAAGCTCAGCAGCTCCCTCCTCTGTCTGCCTCCGTCACGGTGCCACCTGGCGGGTGCACACAACAACGGTAGTGCGATAAGCTGGGGGAAGAGGGCATACGCCACCACCCCTGCAGATGTCACACTACCAAGCCCGTGACCACCTGCTGGGCCATGCTCAGAGAGTGAGTCTGCACAGCCAACGCAGAGGCTACAAGTTCAGCTAAGGCCACGTCCAAGACAGGGAAAGGCTGCTCAGCAGCGCCCTCTTCCTCCTGTCCCCATAATAGTCACCCACCAAGAGCAGGGATGTGCGCAAAGGATCAGAAAAAAAACAAATCTGACATCAGTTGGAGGAGGCTATGCCTCCCGCGCCGCAAATGCAGCTCACAGCCAAAGCTGTGCACCACCGATCAGAACACGCCAATGCGATAGCTGGGGGGGGGGGGGGGGGGTGGCGCCTACGCCACCTACCCAGCAGACGCTATCTTACCAAGCCATAAATTCCCACCGGAGCCAGGCTAAGGAGAGGGGCGGCCGGCAGACAGAGCTTCATTATGCCGTATAGGCTCGTCTCATGATCTTCAAGCTGTATGCGAACTGAACTCGAGAAGAGAAAGGGAACCGAACCTGGAGTTGGACACGAGAACATATGGTTGATCTTGGGTCACCCAGGTGACCCAAAGTGCATTATTTTCTGTAATGTACTGATAAACAGACTTTCATATATGTTAGATTCATTACACACAACTTAAGTAGTTCAAGGCTTTTGTTTTATCATTTGATTTTGGCCAAAAAGTTTGAAAAAAAAAAAATTCCCTATCTCAAATAATTAGCATATTCCATCCAACCAATAAAAGAAAAGTGTTTTTAATAGAAAAAAGTCAATCTTCAAATAATTATGTTCACTTATGCACTCAATACTTGTGGAACGCTGTTCTGCTTTACTGCTATGAACAGCGCCCCAGTTCGTGTACTTACACTCTAAAGTCCTCGGCCGGGCCAGACTAAACCAACGTAATACAACTAACTAGCCTAGTGACCGCCAGAGTGTGTGAAAAGCTACTTTCAGCAAGCCAAAGAGTGTGAAAGTTGCATACGACACCTTTAACCTGTATAGAGGTATGCCCTTAAATAGGGCTGCACGATTTTGACAAAAAACCTAATAGCAATTTTTCTGACCAATAATACGACTGCGATTCGATGTGCAATTTTCACATTTTATTCTTTCAATGCAAAAAACAGCTAAAATTATGGTCGAAATAAATTCTTGTTACTTATACATGGTCTTGCTCAAGTTGACACATAAAATAACCGAATGTAAACTAAATTGACAAAGCCTCAGGCAGCGGCAGCAAGACGCCACCATGTGTCTGCAACACGTTTGAAAAAAAAAAAAAAAAAAAAAGGGTGAGTAGTTTTAATGAAATAAAATAATCAAAACCCAATGCTGTCAAAATTGTAATTCAATGCTGGTCTTGCTTGCATGTTTCACAGAACATTACTTAGACAACAGTTTTCAACGTGAAATAAATGGAAATTAAAAACCAGAACCGCAAATAGGCACCACTGTGAAACCAACTTCAACTCACGAAGGAACTCGCCAGCTTCTGAAGATAAAGGGTAAAAAAAATTTAATCCTAATTTCTGTAATATTCTTAGATCAGAATCAGTTTAGTAATCCTACTCTGGGTTATATTCCCTCACATTGTTGAGCTTGCGCTTCATGTTTTCATGGAGAGAGATGAGCGAATCACATGCTGGATGAAGGCTGAGCTGTGGGGCGATCGGGGGAGAGAGAGAATAACCTACGACGTGTCGACATTTCTGTAATGTGTAGCGGTGAGTCTTCAGGTGTTCGTACAAATAGACCTTTCCGAGCTCACGTCACAATCGCGTCACAATCCAAAATGGCGGCTCGCGTCGGTGAAAACAAGACTGCCGTCAGTGAGAAAACACATCGGACTCAGAGCGGTTTTGGGTTTTTTGTGCATTTTTTTTCTTTAAAACAGTAGCGGAATGACGTATGAGTATTACAGCAACCTGCCCGGAGAGGCAAAAGTCCGCTACAAACAGAAATTGGACTTGATAGGTGTAACTTCAGATGAATGTCCATACAAACTGCCGACAGGTGTTTGGAGTAACGACCCCACGAAATGACCAGATGATGGATGTATGGGGACCTGCACACCTGTCTCATTGACACCAGGTAAGTTCTATTATAACACACATGCAAGTTAAAACCATTAGCTGGAGTGAACCTTTGATCTACTTAATGTAAGCCTTTTGACAGAAGTAGTATATTTACATGTTTTGTGTTGTTTTGTTCGTTTCAGGAAAGTTCACCAGGGACAGCATGGACATCAAGAAGAGTCTGGAAGCCTACCAGTACTTTGAATCTGGAAGGGTGGAGAACGTCTTATCTTGCCACATCCACGTTATTACATGCCAACGTGAAACCGTCACAGAGAGACACATCAAATCACACATCACATCAAATATGTGCACACAGCCTTGTAAGTGGTTCAACCACATCCCACTGCCAGCGTGCATGTGCATATGACAGATAAAAGCTCTACACTGGAAGTCATTTTTTGTCATTATTCATGTTTATGTGTCAGTTTAACTCGTCATGTTGTGATGTGCTGAGTAAATAAAGAAAGACATTTTGAAGTTTTCTGTTTTATTACGATTACATTAAAAAAAAACATTTTCAACAGACCGGAATGCCTCCCCAAATAACCTAAATGATGTAAATTCAACAAGCAGAGTTAATTCTTCAGCACAATGTTGCATCAATGTGTTTTTTACTCCTGGTACACAATGCTGTCACCTAGGTTGACAAAAACTGCACAAGAAATCAGTATTTTGTCAATCCTGCTAAGATCACGTTCTTTGCATTGTGGGTAATCTCGGAAATGCCCGGATATTCGGAAAGGTCTATTAGACGTGTTTCCTCTGGATCTGGCTGCTGCACAGCGACACAATCTACATTTGGCTCCACGTCGTTTTTTTCAAACTCAAAGTCCAAACAACTGAACTACGATTCTTTTTTAATACCAGCGGCTCCGCTCCCTCTTCTCTTGTCATCTCAGTCATTTTCACACCGTGATCGAGTCGCACTGAAAACTTGTTGCTCCTCACGACACCGCAGAGCACACTGCAGGGTTTGTAGTTAGCAACCTGACGCTAGTTAGCTGCAGCGGTGCAGTGCATACATACTTGCTTCCTGTTGTAATTTCTGATTGGCCGGTGGCCCGGAACGAGAGACTTGAACGTTTTCATTGGCGGATAGGTCTGTCACTCAAATGCCTTGAAAAACCTCAGCCCTGTGCGGTCGGTTACTGCAGGAGTTAAAACCTCAAATTCGATGAGGTGTCGGTTAATCGTGCAGCCCTACCCTGAAACATATGTTACAATGAACACAAATGTGTACATTCCAAATAGCCAGTATTTATTAAACTGGTCAGCAAAAGAACCAAGGGCTATAACTAGAGGTCGACCGATTTATTGGCCGGCCGATATGTTAGGCCGATATTTGGACATTTTTCTCCATCGGCCATCGGCCGTATTTTCTTTTAAAAAGCCGATTTTTGATCCGTTGTATAAAATGACGCAATTTTTGATCAGGCACATGTGCGGGCAGCTAAAGCTGCCGCTCAAGAAAGGACCCCTGTGGCACGCTGCTGCATTCAGTTACGTCAGAGCGGAGCGTGCCCGGTGGAATCCAAGCTGTGGGAAAAACCCGCATCTGTTGCATCTGCAATGAAGAATGGATTTGTTGAACATTTCAATGTTTTTGTGGCTCTATGGCTCCAGTCTGCAGCTTATCAGTGTTTACAGCAGTTTGGCCGGGGAGCGCGTCGTGCCGCGGTGCTAACGCTGCTAACTGTCGTGTTCGACCGTCGGAGAGTTATTTTTTTCTTCTTTTTCTCCGTTGTCCGGTCGCTGCACAATTTATCGCGGGCAGGGCGCCCGGACTGAAAAGGTCTGGCAGAAACCCTGCATATTGTTAACTTAAAATGCTACTTTGTGATAAGTTTTAGCAGTAAGAGGTCAGCTGGTCTGAGCTGACTTTACTTGTGCGTGTTCAACCGTGTTGGTGAAAACACATCACTACTGTAGTTAACAACAGAACAAAGTAAATAGGAGGAAATGGCGAGAGTAAATAATCAATCATGGGGCTTTTTCTGAAGCATTTATTAGCCACCCGCAAATTCCTCCACATAATGCATGACCAGAGTTATGTTTTTATTTGTATGTATGGCTTTTTTTTTACAGCCTTGTTTCTGACTGCTTTTGTTCAAATTACATTAAAGTTTAGATTTCTTTGACACTTTAAGAAGAGTGTGAATGTTTACTACTGCTTGTTACATTGTGTGTTTACTCAGACAAAATATTTCATTGTTTTGAAAGCTGAATAAATGTTCAGAGGACTGGACACGACTTGTTGTAATAGATTTCTTTTAGTTGCCCAGAAATTGCTGCATTTCACAAAAATGTGATAAATATATATATATTTATTAAAAAATCAGCCTAAATATCAAATTGGAAAAATCGGCTATGCATATCAGCATCGGCTGCCCAAATTTGGAAGGCATCGGCATCGGCCCCCAAAAAACCCCTATCGGTCGACCTCTAGCTATAACTACACAAAATAGCAGGAGCTATGCAGAAAACTGCAAATATCAATACTTCAAATATCAAACACACAAGAGAAGAAAATGACACAGCTGAAAATGCTTAAAAGTGAACAGAAAATAATTCACACCATCAGTGGATCCACAAAACAAAGAGAGCTCTCAAAAAAAACGGCTCTAGAAAAAGTCCCACGATGTCCTCAGCGAGTGAAACAAATGAAAACAACATCCACCCACGTCCTCAGCGAGTGGAAGCAATCAATAAACATCCAGGCCGCAGCGGCGCCAGAGGAAACGTTGGTTCGTGGGAACACGGCACCCACCGAACAGTTCACAAGAGCAGAGATCCCACAAAAGTACGATCCACAAGTTCCAGAGGTAACCAAAGTTTAGCCAAACAACATACCGTTAGTTTAGCAGGTTCCAAAGCGCAACATCTGCGGACAACGTAACACACCGCTCGCTCCGGGAGTGGCAGCTCTCACCCAAAAAAAAAACAGACTACGCAACACACTGTTACCACACCCAAGCCCCGCCCCCAACCGGCAACAATCAATCACAATCATTACACATCCGCATTGCACCAAATGACAGCAAATAGGAAGCGGGGAGGGAATGACCCATTTACTTGCACTAGTAAATTATGGGAAAACTAATACACTATGTAAAGCCTATTAAAATAAAAAAATAAATGTTACACTATGTGTGAACATAAAATAAAGGATGCTAATGTAGTAATACATCTGTGGATAAGTGAACAGTATTACAATGCATTGTGTTTAGTATTTCTGCGAGGGTTATTAGAAATTATATGTGCACTTCTGCACTTATAACCCAGGGTGTTACACTTGGTGGGGAATCCTTTTGCAGAAATGATGCTTCAGTGCAGCATGGCGTGGAGGCATCAGCCGGTGGCTCTGCGGAGGGTTCTGGAGGCCCAGGATGCTTCCATAGCCTGAAGCTCATCCACAGTGGGGGGTCTGCTGACTCTCAACTTCCTCTTCACAGTATCCCACAGATCCTCTCTGTGTTCAGGTCAGGAGAGCTGGCAGCAGTACCATGTCAGTAAACCATTTCCCAGTGGTTGTGGCGCTGTGAGCAGGGGCCAGGTCCTGCTGAAAACTAAAGCTTTTCAGCAGATGCAGCATGAAGTGCTCCAGAATCTCCTGATAGCGAGCTGCATTGACCCTGCCCTTGATGAAACACTGTGCCTGGACACACTGGACTCTGGGCTTCAGGCATTTTGGCATTCCTTCTCCCCAGTCTTCCTCCAGACTCTGGCACCTTGGTTTCCGAATGACCTGCAGAATCTGCTTTCATCTGAAAAAAATCTTCTGGCCCACTGAACAGTCCAGTCTGCTTCCCTGTACGCGGGTCAGGCGCTTCTGCTGCTGGTTCTGGTTCAGAAGGATCTTCACCTGGGGAATGCAGCACCTGTAGCCCATTTCCTGCACACGCCTGTGCACGGTGGCTCTGGATGGTTCTACTCAGACTCAGTCCTGCTTCCGCAGGTCCCCCAAGGTCTGGAACCGGCCCTTCTCCACAGTCCTCCTCAGGGTCTGGTCTCCTCCTCTAGTTGTGCAGCGTTTCTGCCACACTTGTTCCTTCCCACTGAGGGGCCTTGATACAGCACTCTCAGCCTGTTGGCTCAGGTCAGGTCTTTCTGTGTCTCACCCTCTGGCTTGAGGACGTCCATGATGTCCTTCTGGACAGCGGTCCGGTCGGCAGTCTGACCCAGGATGCGGTTTTGAGTAATGAACCAGGCTGGGAGTTTTTAAAGGCCTCAGGAATCTTCTGCAGGTTTTTAGAGCTAACTCATTGATTCAGATGATCAGGTTAATAGCTCGTTTAGAGAACCTTTTCATAATATGCTAATTTTCTGAGATAGGGATTGTTGGTTTTTCTTTACTTTTTGACAAAATCCTCAATATTAAAACAACAAAAGGCTTGAACTGCTTCAGTTGTGTGTAATGAATCTAACATATGAAAGTCTAATGTTTATCAGTACATTACAGAAAATACTGAACTTTATCACAATATGCTAACTTTTTGAGAAGGACCTGTACTCGAACTGCGCGTGCACGAAGGAAACATTCCAGTGCTTTCAGCATCACCTCTGGCGGTCGGGGTGAAATTGAAGACATTGCTGATTGCAATGAGTGGCTTCTGATTGGGCTTTCTTTTGCAAGTTTGAGGAGGATATCGACATGAGAGTCAGGTGTACTGAAGCAGAGAAACATCTGGAACATGTACGATGCTGAACCTTCAGGGACTCAGTCTGACACCCTTGCTTTAAAGTCACCATAAACAAGGTATGATACTGACCATACCTGGTTTATGGTGAACCATAAACCATAACAGTGTAAACCATAACACAGCAGTCAGTTTAAACTGTAACACAGCAGTCCACATAAACCACCTCCAAGTCAAAGTGCAATACCTCAGGCTCTGAAGCTCCGACAGGAGAGCTGAAATGATCCTTTTTTTTTTCTTTCTTTCTTTTTTCCAGTGTTTTGGCCTTACTCCCAAGGCTCTAGCACTGAGGGGAAGGCGTGTCAGTGTAAACCACCAATATACCTGGTTTGGGATTTTGTCAGTCTATACCCTATAAAATCAGTGTGTGTGTGTGTGTGTGTGTGTGTGTGCATCTACAATTTTCCTTTGAGTTTTGACTCAGCATTATTAAGTGCATATGTATAAAAATGGGATGGAAGAGGATATTAAGAGGATAAGAGGATATTATTTTCACATCTGAAGCTCTTCAGCAATCATCTAATAAAACAGAATACATTTCTATAGTCACTCAGACATAACAGTTGTTTCCCCAATGAGAACAGGTTTGACCTCCTCACACAGAAAACAGTGACATACAGTGAAAAGACTGCCTCACCACAGGAGCTGGCTTTGCCCCAGTAACAACGCAGACCAACGTGAAGTTCTGGGCCTTATAGCGGCTGAACGGAGCTGGACTGTTGGTCGCCATCACAGAGATCGATTTCGGAGGGACTGAAAGAGACAACAGTGGAAACTAAGTGAGGAGATGAAATAAGAACATGAAAATATAGTGAAAACCATTGACAGATGACATCTCTTTAACTGGAAAGAGATGTTTGACATAGATCTTTGAAACACTTCATTATCAGCTTTCCATTTAGAAGTCTGTCATCATGGACTCTATGCACAACTTCACCACTTCCTGAACTTCAGGAGGCTCCTTGTTTCCTGTCTTTCATGACAGGACGAGCTGATTAATGCAGGTGTGTCTGACCTCTGGAACAACTTCAGACACACCTGTATTAATCAGCTCATCCTGTCATGAAAGACAGGAAACAAGGAGCCTCCTGAAGTTCAGGAAGTGGTTGAGTTGTGCATAGAGCCTATTAGTAGCTCAGTAAGGATAAAAGTGATTTGTTGTTTGCTTTTTATTTATGATGTGTAGGAAACATTCTTGGGAAGATAACTAAGCTACAGATGCTCGTGGAAAAAGGCAACTTTGCTGTCCTAATGTTAGACTTTATCAGTTTGCTACACAGCTGATTGGATTAATGCTGATCAACTTGGCTAGACCTGGAAACACTTAACACAGGTAGCTCTGTGCCTAGTCTGTTATTTGCAGAATGTCTCAGTATATAATAATCAAAAGTACTCTGCAAGTTTGGCAAACCGCCTTCTTCAGCTCCTATACATGGTAACATTGATTTAGCAGCAGTCAGCATGGATGGTGGATTTAAAATTTGGAAAGATGGGGGGGTCTTGATCTTGAATTGTACTCCGTAGAGGAGTGCTCCCATTTACAGAAATTGGAAAGAGACATAACCTAGCGCCACAAAATTGCTTCACATTTTTCCAAATCCGTAGTGGCTTTCAGGATCGACATTGATCATCAGGCTTCAAAGATAAAATGTCTGCTTATCAGCAATCAGTCCTTGGCTCGGGGTATGTGGAACTTAAAGCTCGTGTCCGGAGTTTTGAAAGAGAGAGGGTTTTTTTTTTTATCCAACATCTGGAGGTTCCCCCTCCCTCTGCTTTCATGAGCGACCAAGCCACGCCCCTTTAATAATGAACGCAAATTATCTGTCAGGTGAAAATGAGAGCCTCTGAGTCCTGCAGCATCCTCCATGTTGAGCTGTTTCCGGTGGATGTTCAGCAGACAGTGGATATATCTGCTGCAGAGCTAACTCTCCTCTGCTGGGCGAGCGGCCGTGCTCTCTGGCTGCTCCACACTTTGATTGACAGCACGAGAATGCGGAAGCTCGAAATCTATTGGCTGACGCTAACTGGCGCTTTTTCGGATAACATGGGGGTCTATGAGACGAAGGCGGGGCTCATAAATATATTTTTATATTGCTTTATGCTAATATTATATTATTGTATCGAACCAGACTGACACATTTAAAGTTCTGTTGAAAAATGATTCATACGTTGGAAACGAACGGAAACTCCGGACACCAGCTTTAATCTGTCCAGTGATATTACTTCAGACAATTTGTAACAGATGTGGAGTAATGATGTCAATCTCAGAATGGATGAAACAACATGGCCAGAAATTTAGGAATTAGTTAAAGAGATTTCTATATGTAACAGAAACAGAGAGATCCAGTTTAGAATATTGCATCGCTTACAAATAACCCCCTAGCTGAGACAAAGGATGAACCTGAGCTTGAAAGAAATGTGCTGGAAGTGTCACGTGGAGGTGGGGTCTGTCTGGTCATGTGTTTAAATTGAGAAGTACTGGTGTAAAATTACTGATAAACTCAGTTTGATTTTTGATGTCCATCTTGACCCCGATCCTCAGGTTCTGCTCTTTGGCTGACCCAGTTCTCACGTTAAAGGCTCTGATCGAATAAAGCTGTCTTACATTTCCTGCAGGGAAAAATGTACTGATTGACAACAAGCCTTCTACAGTTATAGGCTGGCATAAACTGATATTTGAGTCAACACCAAAGAAATATGTAACATACAGATTCAAGTGTAAAATGGCAGTTTTCTTTAGATCTAGGACACAAGTATTGTCCTGAGGGGAATGGTCGATAATAGCTCTGACAACTGGCAAAATTGGCAGAATTTCCTGGTTTTGGATTAATAAAGTAACGCTCTACTCTAAAATGAAATTTTGGGCTGTGAGGCTAGTATTGGCGATTGATTCTTTATTATTCGTATGTTGCTTCTTCAATTGTTTTAATCTTTTGACCTTTGAAAATGTATAGTGTTCTTCCGTTTGTTCTTTTTGAGATGCTTAGTTGTTGCATCACTGTCAACTGTCACGGACTGAGCATTCCTGTGTGTACATTTTTATTCAGGTGCTATGGTAACTCTAACACAGCATACATAATTGTAGGCAGTTATTCCTTGGGAGGTTGTGGATTATGTAGTATATAAGACCCTCCAGAAAAACGTGATTATGCGATCGCATGAATTCAATAATCTCACATTTACCGCGAAAAAAACGAGAAATGGTCTTGCTGTGACGTTCAATGAACGAGTTATTCGTTTGAACGCACTCTTTCAAGTGAATGACGAGAGCCGGTTCACAGCTGTCTGAGAACATTCCTTTGTGCAAATTGTCCACGCTTCCTTCACGTGTCTCCTGAGTGTCTCCTGAGTGTCTCCTGAGTGTCTCCTGAGTGTCTCCTGAGTGTCTCCTGAGTCCAGCTGTCACCGCTGCCTTCATGTGAATGACGGAGTTTCAGTTTTCCGCAGCAGCTCCAGTCACCTGAACGCAGCAGCTAGCTAGCGGAGGAGGAGTGTCCAGAAACCGGAGAGGAGCCGGGGTTTTGGAAGAACTGGTTCTTACGGAAGAGCATTAGGGCCACCCGTGAGAAATTTTTTTTTACAAGGGGTAAAAAAAATGTCATCATGAACTTCGAGAAAAAAGTCGAAATGTTGAGAATAAAGTTGAAATATCGAGAATAAAGTCGTCATATAATGTTGAGAATAAAGTGGAAATAGAATGTTGAGAATAAAGTCGAAATGTCGAGAATAAAGTCGAACTATAATGTCGAGAATAAAGTTGAAATAGGAGGTCGAGTATAAAGTCGAAATGTTGAGAATAAAGTCGATGTCCCAATTCTCTTTGATAAATCCAGTGAGGAGAACGACAGAGCAGAGCTGTGTGCGGTAGCATAGTTTGTACCAACTTTATGTGTTTCAAATTCAAGTTTCATTAAAGCGATACTTCAACATTTTGGCAAATTGGCCCATCTAGGGCAATTCCCTCGTCATTTAGAACAGCATACTTACTGTTTTTGTGAGGGCGAGCTGTTGTTTATTCAGCGGTGGCTCTGAGGAGAGCTCCACGGCGGACATAATGGAAGTGGACGGTACAGCTGCTTCCCTCGTCAAACTCATCAAATACACAATCCAACAACCCCAAACACTTTGGTGGACACGTTATAATCCACACATTCACTATGCTGTGAAATATTAATGCAAAAGTACCAGACTGAGTTGTTTTTGCGAAGATTGCTAAGACGGAACTACTTACTAAACATGGCGTCTGGGCGTAGTGATCTCAAAAGAAAAAGTAGTTCCCAGTATTTGCTTCAGTGTCGTAACACTACAATATTATTTGTTGGTGTTCCACAGCGTAGTGAATGTGTGGATTATAACGTGTCCATCCGAGTGTTTTGGGGTTGTTGGATTGTGTATTTGATGAGTTTGACGAGGGAAGCAGCTGTACCGTCCACTTCCATCATGTCCGCCGTGGAGCTCTCCTCAGACCCACCGCTGAATAAACAACAGCTCGCCCTCACTAAAAAAGTAAGTATGCTGTTCTAAATGACTAGGGAATTGCCCTAAATGGGCCAATTTGCCAAAATGTTTAAGTATCACTTTAATGTTGCTGTTCAACCCAACATTGAAAATTATTCTGGACTCAGATCATGTTTTAAACTGATTTTATTTAAGGATTGAAGTGAACACATTTTCAAAGGATGGATTTCATGACTCTGATAACGATGTTTTCAAACATAATGGCTTTATCATATATTGCCAAGATATCCCCGAAAAAAAAAATGCAACTTAGTCCTCACATCTCTCCAAAAAATAATGAACCCGAATTTAAAAAAAGATATATTTCTAATTTAAAGTTCTTTAAAAGACATGGCAGAAATTCACATCGATTGCTGTATTTAAAATATTTTTATTGAATTCTTTATTTTAAAGTGAATTAATACAGCCCCTATAATTCCCTCCTGCCAGGCTCCAGTCCTGGAGGAGTCTGGAAATCTAAAGAAAGTCATTTCTTGTGCCGGGCTGCCTGAGATGATCGGGTCCGACGGTCTCTCTCTGGTCCTGGAGGTGCTGGTTCCTCCTGGAACCAGACCGGCAGAGCAGGTGGAGCTGGGGGATGTATCTGGTAGTGGTGCATTTGCATGTACAGATCATGATAAAAATAATTATCAGTGCCTCGCCTATTAAAGAGCTTCTCCTTCAGCTGCTACTGGAGCTACAGACGGATCAATAAAATACAAGGCGTCTTAATTTCTGATGATTTGATGGTCAAAGCAGAAGCAAAAAGTCTTGTAGAAACTGAAATACATTAGAAATTATTTTTATATTAATGTAAGAATAAAATACATGTTATTTATAGACTGGAAAAAAACTTTTAAAAACATCTGGGGACAAATATCACTGCTTAATAGAGGAAAAGTGAAATATTTAATAATAAAAGAACAACAGAAAAACAGATGAAGCTCTTGCTGTCAAATCTGCACCTCTGATCTGTTTACCATTGAGAACCCTGCCTTGCTTCCAGCCATAAAAAAATAAACCTTTACAGCTTTTGAAGAACAAAAATGAGCTTATTTCTATTTATTTTATGCACAGACAAGAGATGAATTGATCACCAGTACCTGAATGAGGACGGTGAAGTTGCGAATTGAACCAGGAGATGGACTCCACTGTTCTTCATCTGCTAATCAAATGCAAGCTTCAATAATAAATCCTTCATCAATTCTTCCACAGAAACGCCATTGGGGTGATGTAGCTGGAGAATGAGCCTGCAGTGAGGGGGCGTGGCCTCGGAGTATGAAACATCAGCTGGCAGGAGAACTCTGCTGCTGCTGTTGGCAGCAGGTGCAGGACTTCACAGTTCCACTTTATTCTCGACATCCTATTTCAACTTTTTTCTCGACATTATATGACGACTTTATTCTCGACATTTCGACTTTTTTCTAGAAGTTCATGATGACATTTTTTTTTACCCCTTCTAATTTTTCTTCTCTTGCGGGTGGCCCTAATGCTCTTCCGTAGGTTCTATATTAACTGGCGACTGGGTTTCTTTCACGTCCCTTGTTGCTGATAGATGTTAAAAACCAGACAAAAAGCCGTTCAGACCTTTAATGAGTCTGATTTTAACACCTGCTGCTACTAGCAGCAGCAGCAGGAAGTGCTAAAGGAAGTCAGTCACCAGTTAACAAGGAAACCAGTTCATTTGAAACACCGTGTTGAAAGCTTTATAACAGGTTTTAGCAATTGCGAGCGCACACACACCCACAATTGCTAAAACCTGTGATAAAGTGTGTGTGCGTGTGTTCCATTGATGAGCATTGGTGAGTAACAATTTAAGATAAATAACGGACTAATATAAAATGAATGTGATTTAGTGGTGTGTGTGTGTGTGTGTGTGTGTGTGTGTGTGTGTGTGTGTGTGTGTCTGCGTGCGTGAGTGAGTGAGTGAATGTGTATGGGTAACCTACATATCTGGCATCCTGTCGCATATTTCACAGCATACTTCACAACTGTCTGCAATTTTACCACATAAAATGGCATAAAAACCCCGCATATTCATTTGCATAATCAAGCATTTTAGCTCACATAATCTGGGATTTAAGTACGCATAATCAAGAATTTTTGCTTGTGTTTTTCTGGAGGGTCTATTATATCAGAGACTTCTGCATATGTACATTTTGTGGCACTTGCTTGTTTCTTTGTTGCTGTTGGTGTGTTTGTTTGGATTTTATGTTTAAGGAAAAACAATAAAATATATTTGAACCAAAAAATAAATAAATCCTTGGACCTTAAAGGAATACTCCACCCAAAAAACGATTTGGCCTCATTTTCTACTCACCCTCAGGCTGAGAAACACTCTGGAGCACTTTTTTGATGTTTCAAATGCAGCTGGAGATGTTTGGGGACTTTCGTAGTCAACAAACAGGGACCGACAGAGCCCGACAGAAAAAAAGGTCCATAAAATCCACAAAACGTGTCCATTTTCCTTCATACTGCTCGTCCGCTGTAATCCAAGTGTCCTGAGCGGGTAACGTCCATAATTAATTCTTAACGAGGTCATTTAGTATATTTTAAGAGCGTAAACAGTGCGCTCTCATACTTCTCCATTGCATGTCTGCGCGCACCCTGAACTACGGAAGCCGCGGCAGACCAAGCAACACGCTTGTGCCCTTTCAGCAGGACACCGAACTCAAAGCTTTAAAACAGTAGCCAATCACTTTTGTGATTGTCCACAGCTCGGTCACTCACAGCAGAATATAAACAGCGGAACTTCTTCTTCTACGCTTGCTATTTAGAAAAGTAGTCGCTGAAAGCGCGCAAGCGTCTGGCTTGGTCTGCCGCAGCTTCCGTAGTTCAGGGTGCGCGCGCAGACATGAAGTGGAGCAGTATGAAAGCGCACTGCACCCAGACTCTTCAAATCTGGACTGAATTATTCTAGACAGACTACAGATTCATAAAAACATAGTCTCTGATTTGTGAAACTTTTATTCTATTTGTGAAAATGCAAAAAATGCACATTTCAGTGTTTTTTCTCATCCAGACCACATTACACCAGGTCTAGGTCAGGAACCACTGCACCTAGACTCTTCAAATCTGGACTGAATTATTCTACACAGACTGTAGATTCATAAAAACATAGTCTCTGATTTGTGAAACTTTTATTCTATTTGAGAAAATCCGATAAATGCACATTTCACTGTTTTTTTCTCATCCAGACCACATGACACCAGGTCTAGGTCGAGAACCACTGCACCTCGACTCTTCAAATTTGGACTGAGTTATTGTAAAGAGACTGTCGATTCATAAAAACATAGTCTCTGATTTGTGAAACTTTTATTCTATTTGTGAAAACGCGATAAATTCACATTTCAGTGTTTTTTTCTCATCCAGACCACATTACACCAGGTCTAGGTCAGGAACCACTGCACCTAGACTCTTCAAATCTGGACTGAGTTATTCTACACAGACTACAGATTCATAAAAACATAGTCTCTGATTTGTTAAACTTTTATTCTATTTGTGAAAATGCAAAAAAAGCACATTTCAGTGTATTTTTCTCATCCATACCACATGACACCAGGTCTAGGTCAGGAACCACTGCACCTAGACTCTTCAAATCTGGACTGAATTATTCTACACAGACTGTAGATTCATAAAAACATAGTCTCTGATTTGTGACACTTTTATTCTATTTGTGAAAATGCGATAAAGGCACTTTTTGCAGTTTTTTCAGCATATAGACCACACTACACCAGGTCTATGTCTACACTTACACTCCTCAAAGGCTATTTTTTCTCTGTTGAGTGTAAGGCTGCTACCCCTTTTTTTCCTGTTCCTTTCCTGCAACATTTAAGGTTTTCCATTATCTTACTGTGTCTGCCTTACTGTTTTCTTTATTCTACTTCGTAAGTGCTTAGCCCGCCTACGGACTTCGCTAGTGGCACTCCCCTTGACGCAGCCAATCAACTGAGACAGCAAAAGTTCAACGCACCAATCCCCGCCGCCTGATGGCGCAGCTCCACGCCCCCCGAGGGTTTACCCCGAGCTGGAGGCAGCCATTCTCCCTTTTTCTGAATCAGCCAAGTAAGGGAAGCAGACAGCTGGGCCAGCAGGTAGGCGGGCACGCACTTACTCGTAGAACTGGAGTTACGTCCCGTAACTTCTAATTCTACTTCGTAAGTGCTGAGCCCGCCTACGGGCTTCGCTAGTGGCACACACCCAGGCGATGGCCGTAGGTCAATCAATGTACCTCCAGCTGGCCTGCTGACGGGATTGGTGCGTAAGACGGAAGTAAACAAACTGTACGTTCAGAACGGCCGCAGAACTCCCAAAGAACGAGGCGAGCATCCATGCGCCAAAGCGCCACCCACGACGTGAACAAGCATCGCCACAGCGACAGACACACACGATGGCCGGGGCAAGCCACAGCGGCAGGCGGGGAACCCCTGGTCCGTGACCCACACAAGGGAAGCGGCAGCCGGCTAGAGAATCCAATACGGCAAGCGGCAGAACTCCTGTTCCCGCTAAGCGCCGCCACTGCAACAACATCCGCAGACCGTGGCAAAAACCAAGCGGCAGATGGGGAACGTCCTGGTCCGTGGCGGGAAGGCTAAAGGACCGAAACGGTTAAGCGACCGAACTCGCGTTCTCACGGAACCCGACATGGTCACAGAGCCTGTACACATATTCAACAGATATGAACGCACAAAAGTGGACGCAGAGGCCCAGGAGGCAGCCTGGCAGATGTCACCCACCGTGACACCTCTGCACAGGGATGCAGAGGCAGCCACACGTTGTGTGGAATGAGCACGAATCACTGCTGGCAGCGAGACATTCTGTGCCTCACAAGCAGCTGCAGTAGTGCTCCCCACCCAGTGGGCGAGACGCTGAGAGGTCAGCTGAGAGGGCACCAAACCTCACAAACAGCTGGTCCATGGTGTGAAAGCCAGCTGTGCGCTGGACATAAAGACGCAGGGCCCTAACCGGGCACAGCAACCACAGCCATGGGTCGTTCTCAGACGAGCCAGGCAGGGAGCCAAGCGTTCTGACCCGGATCACTCGCGACCGGAAGTCCGAAGTGACCACCTTGGGATGAAAGGCCAGGTTAGGCCAGAGATGCACGAGTCCCCCATCCTGGCTAAACACCATGAAGGATGGGTGGACCGACAAGGCGCAAGATGGCGGCCTTGAAGGAGAGAAAGCGATCCTCCGCCTGCTCCAAAGGCTCAAGGGAGCCCCTTAAGACCCTTCAGCGCAATGTGGAGATCCCACGGGAAGACCACATGCCTGGGGGGGTGGCTGTAGCCGCGCAGAAAATGCTTCACCAACGGGTGACTGCATGCAGAGAAGCGGCCGAAGCTGCCGTAACCTGCTGTAATGGCCAACGCAAACACTGCAGTGTGGATGCAGCGCGGCAGCCGTCCAGCAGGGCCTGGAGGAACTCCATGGAATCCCAGAAACCGCCCACCACGTGGTGGTCTAGGGTGCCTCCCCATCCTGCGAGAGATGCATCCGTGAACACCTCGACGTGATGCAATACGCAGCCCAGGGGGACTCCTTGCATAGGACAGCAGGATCCATCCAGAAAAGGAGATCCTGACGTGCCCCGGGAGGGATCGAGACCTTTCTGCATCCGTCCCGCTTCCCCAAGCAGTGGAGGCATGCACACCGCCGTTGCAGCCTGTGCACGTGTTGAAGGCCCACCCAGGTACCACTGGGTGGGCCGCGGCCATTAAAAACCCAGGACGGTCCTGACCAAACGGACCCTGACCAGAGGTGTGGTCACTGCAGACCTCAGGGCTGAGAGGAGGGAGGCTCGCCTGTCCGCAGAGAGGCGGGCCCTCATAGAGAGCATGTCCAGCTCCAAACCCAGGTAAGCCGTGTGCTGAGCTGGGGTGAGCATGCTCTTGTCCCGGTTCACCAAGAACTGCAGGAGCTCTCCAGGAAGTGTTTGACCATCAGTATACGGAACGTCCTGGTAGCTATGTGAGTGTTTAGGACCTGCAGGTCCAGAATGGGTGTCATGCCTCCGCTCTTCTTGGGAACCAAGAAGTAGGGGGAATAAAAACCCGAGTGCGCGTCATAAGCGCTGAGCTCCGTTACTGCGCCCCGGCGGAGGAGCGGGGACACTTCTGCTTCGAGAGCGGCCGCCCCGGCAGGGCATGCGAGCCGCGTACGAAGAATCCCATTGAAGAGAGGCGGGCGACAGGCGAACTGCAGGGCATAGCCGCTTCTCAGCGTCCTGGACAACCAGGGAGAAAGCGGTCCCAACATAGCACGCCACGTCTGAAGCGGAGCGTGAGTGGCTGTACCACGGCCTGAGGGGACAGCCCACCCATCCTCCCGGCCTCGGGGGACGACGGGGACCCCGGCGAAAAGGGCTGTTGAGGGGGTGTCCCATGAAAGAGCTCGGGCAGCCGCTTCGGGGCCGCGGACCAGCGGTTTGTTGGGGACGAACCCGGCGGTGTGGTCCCAAAATTTCTCGGGCCGCCGACCATGGTGATGCTACCGGGGCGGGGCGCTCATCAGCGGGGACCCGGCCGGCGTGGCTCCACCGCTCTGACGCCTCGCTGTGCTTAACACAGGCGGGAGCCAGCGGAAAGTAGTTTGGAGCGTTGCGAGGCACCGTGCAGGACCTCGACAGCGCTCCATTTGTGCATCACGCTCGGAGGGAGAGCCAGTGGCCAAGCTCGCTGCTGCGTCCCGCTTACACGGCAGCAGCGCGGCGAGCGCGTGGAGTAAGAGCCGGTGATAGCGCCGTGTGTCCGGGCTGCTTTGCGCGCACTCCGCTCGCCATTCTCTGCTATATCACGTAGCGAGAGAAGGGAGGGAAAGAGCCCCGCCGAGCTTGGTATGCTTAGTCATACAAGCGCGGGAAGAGGGGAGGATAGCTGCTCCTTAGCGATGTAACACAACCCTCACCATCCTCTTGGCGGTGAGCGGGGCATCCCAGACACGCCGCCCGTAGGCCTGGAACAGTGGCACGGCGGGACACAGCACCGCAGTCCTGGACCGAGTCTTTGACTGGGTTGCTAGCCCGAGAGCTAAGTCATGCTGCGCCGGCTCGGAGGCAGAAGCGCAAAGCCAGTGCGTTGAGCGGTGGAGGTGAAGAGCCCCGCGAGGTGCTCGCAGGGGTCTCAGGCAGGAGGACTGCAACAACACATCATGAGTAGGGCAAACTAACCCGTCTCACGATGGTCTAGAGAAGTTGGAGAAGGTGCCGTCGCGTTGCGTGGACTCCTTACACACGGGGATGCCGCTGCTGCTGCTGCATGCGCGGGAGCCGGTGAGACAGCGCCCATAAAGGCTGCTCTCTGCTGGGTTACCTCAAGCGGCAGAGCGCGGCTGGCAGGCAGGAAGGCCACTGGCAGTGATGCTGTCAGCCGAGGCAGGCAAAGCAGCGCTCGTGAAGATCTTGCTCGATGAGCAGGATGATAAGCCCGACACCCGATGGCGACTGGTCACAGGCCGGTGCATCCGTCTTGATCCGAAGAAACTTGTGGCTTCTGAAAGTCTGAAGTGATGCTGATACAGAAGAAGGGAGAATGGCTGCCTCCAGCTCGGGGTAAACCCTCGGGGGGCGTGGAGCTGCGCCATCAGGCGGCGGGGATTGGTGCGTTGAACTTTTGCTGTCTCAGTTGATTGGCTGCGTCAAGGGGAGTGCCACTAGCGAAGCCCGTAGGCGGGCTAAGCACTTACGAAGTAGAATAAAGAAAACAGTAAGGCAGACACAGTAAGATAATGGAAAACCTTAAATGTTGCAGGAAAGGAACAGGAAAAAAAGGGGTAGCAGCCTTACACTCAACAGAGAAAAAATAGCCTTTGAGGAGTGTAAGTGTAGACATAGACCTGGTGTAGTGTGGTCTATATGCTGAAAAAACTGCAAAAAGTGCCTTTATCGCATTTTCACAAATAGAATAAAAGTTTCACAAATCAGAGACTATGTTTTTATGAATCTACAGTCTCTTTAGAATAACTCAGTCCAAATTTGAAGAGTCTAGGTGCAGTGGTTCCTGACCTAGACCTGGTGTCATGTGGTCTGGATGAGAAAAAAACAGTGAAATGTGCATTTATCGGATTTTCACAAATAGAATAAAAGTTTCACAAATCAGAGACTATGTTTTTATGAATCTGTAGTCTGTGTAGAATAATTCAGTCCAGATTTGAAGAGTCAAGGTGCAGTGGTTCCTGACCTAGACCTGGTGTCATGTGGTCTGGATGAGAAAAAACACTGAAATGTGCATTTTTTGCATTTTCACAAATAGAATAAAAGTTTCACAAATCAGACACTATGTTTTTATGAATCTACAGTCTCTTTACAATAACTCAGTCCAAATTTGAAGAGTCTAGGTGCAGTGGTTCTTGACCTAGACCTGGTGTCATGTGGTCTGGATGAGAAAAAAACAGTGAAATGTGCCTTTATCGGATTTTCACAAATAGAATAAAAGTTTCACAAATCAGAGACTATATTTTTATGAATCTACAGTCTGTGTAGAATAATTCAGTCCAAATTTGAAGAGTCTAGGTGCAGTGGTTCCTGACCTAGACCTGGTGTCATGTGGTCTGGATGAGAAAAAAACACTGAAATGTGCCTTTTTTGCATTTTCACAAATAGAATAAAAGTTTCACAAATCAGAGACTATGTTTTTATGAATCTGTAGTCTGTGTAGAATAATTCAGTCCAGATTTGAAGAGTCTAGGTGCAGTGGTTTTCAATCTGGACCTGGTGTAATAAGGAGTGGTTATACAGCAAAAACGGTTAAATATCCCCTCAAATGTTTTCACAAATACAATAGTTTTTGTGAGGCATAGTTAATGTCTTACCCAAATGTCTAAAATGTTTACACATCAAGAAGTGTCGAAAAAAACAGGTAATCAGTGGATTAACTGTCACACTGCACGTTCATTTCATTTCCCCTTAACTTTTCCCTTAAGTGCCGAATCGGAAGCTGGCGAATCGGAAGCCAACTTCAGCGTTGTCCAAACATCTCCAACTGCATTTGAAACGTCAAAAAAGTGCTCCAGAGTGTTTCTCAGCATGAGGGTGAGTAGAAAATGAGGCCAAATCATTTTTTGGGTGGAGTATTCCTTTAAAAGAACATGAGAATGATTACATGCCTATAACAATGAGGGTGATGCTGCTGGAAGCTAGAAGGACTTTGTGTGTGGAGCCTCGTTCGTAGATCCCCACATGGCACTCATACAGACCCTCATCCTGCATCTGGACCTCCGGAAGCCTGCAACACACAAAATACCACACTGACTGAAAGCCACAAAGGTGCTCACTACAGCCTCTGTCACTCAACAGGATCTGTTGTTTAGGCCTCAGTATAAAACATAATATGACTGCTTTTCAGACTGACGCTTCATCACGGGTGTCAAACCAAGGACCGTGGGCCGAAACCGGCCCACAGAAGGCTCCAATCCAGCCCAACAAACCAAACAAATTGAAAAAAATTGCAAAGAAAACATTGAGTTTTCACAGTGTTTTCTTAAGAGCAGTGCACAACACTAAGACCTGAGCTGAGAGTGATGCAAGTGAGACACGAGCTTCAAAGCCATGCTGTCAGGATGAGTTTGGAAAAACATGCAAAATACAAAGGTTATAGTTTTCAAGTTTTTTTTTTTTATTTTTTTTTTGGGGGGGGGGCATTTCACTGTATTTTGCATCATTAAAATTTGTTTTATCTTGAGATTGGGGTCATTTTTGGTACTAATTGTGAAACTATTTTTAAAAATATGCTCTTTGTCATCACGAGTAAAAGAAAAGAAGTTTAAATTTAAAAGTTAGTAAGGCACAATTTTACTGGTCCGGCCCACTGAAGACGATATTGGCCCTACAGGCCCCTGAACGAAAATGTGTTGACAGCTATGCACTCTGCCAATTTAATTCAAGATTTTTCTCCAAAACATTTTTCGTCTATCATTTCATGTCATCAACAGGAAAATCTGACTGGATTTCAATGTTCTCCACCCCTTTCAAATCCTTTACTCTTGATCTTCCCTCGAACTTCAGTATTATATTGAGCCATTATTGGAATTTTCCTCCCTCACCGCACTGTTGATTGATAGATCAGGTCTTCTGGTCTGTGGTTCTCCTCCATGTTGGAGTAGCTAGCGTTGGACATGGCATCATAGGTGAAAATCTTTTGTTTGGCACTGCCTCCTTCTATCACCTGCAAAAAGGAAGTAAATTAGAAGAGTAGTAAATAAAGCTGATGTAGCAGTCAGGTATGACTTGACTAATAACAGACATGCAAGATGACTGTTAATATGGATGGAAACAGTATAATTAGGATTTGAATCAAAAGTGTTATCAGTTTGAAAAAGAAGCACAGGGGAAACAGACATTCTTGTAAAGTATAGATGATATAGTGGAGCTAACTGTGTGTGCAGACACAGTCTGGGCTCTGGCAGCCAATCCCTCCAGAGGGACTGGACCCTCCACTTCTCTGGCGTTGCCCGCGGTGAGAGGCGGCGGCTGGTTTGGTTTGCTTATAGCCCCACAGTTCAGCCGCCATGTGTTGGAGTTCACCCCAGTGAACCAGAGGGTCATGTCCATATGCCTTCAGGTTGGGAACAGGTACTTCACTGTTCACTCACCCCACGGGGTTACAGGGGACTTCAAGGTTCATGTGGGCATTGACAGGGAGACCTGGGGGGGGGGGGGTGGGTGATTAGCTACCAGAGTTCTGTTCTTGAACTTCTGTGCCAGTCAGAGTCTGCCCACAATGAGCACCGTTTGAACATGGCGGTGTCCATATGTCCACCTGAAACCAGGACACCCTAGGTCCTAGGTCAATAATCATGTTTGTCATGTCATCTGCACTCTGACCTTGTGTCTTGGACGGGGGAAGAGAGGGGCGGAGCTGATGTTGAGTTGGATCCACTGGTGGAGGAGGACTCTATCCTCGCCGAGCACCAGTGTCACATCGCAGCGTTTTCCTGAGTGGCTCTGCCAGTTTGAGCCTGCGGAGCCACAGTGGCGCTCGGTTTTCCTGTCGACTGTTGACTATCAGAATCTTAGTGGCTCATTTCATTAAAAATCGGCATCTTCAGGGTTTTTTTATCGAAACTTTTTTTTTTCCGGTCAAAACTGCCGCTGTACTTTCTGCTGTCTTGTCTGCCTTTCTGTCTGACGCTCATACGCAGTAGAGGACTCACCTCGCTGGACCAGAAAGTTCTGTCCAAACAGCATCAGAACTTTTCTTCCATGGCAGCAGGACGGCGAAGCAGGAGCCGGTCGCTGCTGATTCAATTTCTAACCATGAGGAACAGTTTCTCTTTAAACTAACAGGCTAGTTAGCTGCTAACATTGACATCAACAGTGAGCTTCTCACTGAAACCAACATTTTCCACCCCATTGGGGCAGATCTGTGACACTCAACAGGACAGATATTCTCCACCCCATTGGGACAGATTTTCTCCACAACAGGAACATCTGTTCTTTTGTTCTTTCTCCAGGACATGAAGAAATTATAACTTTCACAAGATGAGATTTAGTCCATTCGCAGAGCAGGAATGGACACGTGCGGGGGGAAGTAGGGGCGTCCGTTCGGGGTGCATGCATCCAGTCGCAGGCCTGGGGGGTGCGTGTGTGCGTGCGTGTGTGCGTGCGTGTGTGCATGCGTGCGTGTGTGTGTGTGTGTGTGTGTGTGTGTGTGTGTGCGTTGGAATCCAGTTGCGGGCCGGATTGGACGGTTCGGCCATATAGAGTCAGAGTGTAGACTTGGATAATAAGAGTGTAGTAGAATAAGAGCATCCAGAGTGCAGAGTGGGGCAGTAAAGTTGAATCCAGTTGTGAGCACTGAACACAAGATGCACTTTTATTTTATATGAATGAGACTGAAACTTAATTTTTGTGCATAATTTCTTTTTATTTTCTGAAACTTCCTTCATTTGATTTTGTAGCACCATTCAATACTTCAATGTAACTGCTTGATTCCAGAGACAAATGACGCTCAGAAAAGCCTCCAGCAGGATTTATTTTGGTTTTCCTGAGTCCAGTGCCTTATTTTACTCTGTGATACATTAAATGATTTCTTTGATGCCTGAGAAGACTGAAATGTTTTCAAGTACTTGTAGATATTTTTTTTTGTTCTTACTATAGTATTACAGCACTATAGCACATAGTATTCGTAGTGTATCATTTTTGGTTCCATTTTTCAATGTACTAAACATTTACAGATCCAGATGTTAAAGCTAGGGTTGGCGATCTTGGAAAACTAGCATGTAGCACGAATGTAGCATCTCCCAAGGCTCCGCCCAGCTCCCACCCCATTGGAGGAGCTCCGTTGGGAGCGGAGACTGCGCGCAGTGCGCGCGGTGCGCGCGGCGCTTCCGCATCCAGTGCGTTCCTGGCGTAACCTGTCCTCAGCGCTTCGTTTCTTCGTTTTTCTTTATTTGCACTACGCCAAGTTATGGCGCACTCACCGGTAAGTAAAGCCCCAAACATTCTTCTCCGCCATTCTGCAACGACGCTCCGTCCTTCTACGCGCACTGAACCAGGGTCAGTGCACGTCATTGACATGTACGCGCAGGGGGCAGGTCGAACGGCGAAGGGATTTGATTGGTTTAAAAAAAGGTGTCCCGTCAAGACGATTGGTTGCTGTTTTTCCCGTTTTACTCCTGCTGTAGATAGCGGATATTTTCCAAACTACTTTAAAAACACGCCATGAATTGTTTCCCATCGGGTCATAAAGATCATTTTAACCAGTATTTAAAAAAAAATGTATCTCATTCAAATCGCCAACCCTAGCTTTAAAGGCCAGAGTTCTGCTTCATTTTGTTTTGCACTATCACATTAAAAAATGTCAGAAAAGCTGCTACAAGCTCCAAAGTTAATTAAAAGTTGATTGAACAATCATCTGAATAGTCTGTAATTTTAGTTTCACATACTTTAAAGCAGAACTTTGCAACTTTTTTACCTCAATAAATGTGTTTCAGAATCCCTGTGGGGTAAACAAAGACTTGTCCCGGTGATTCTCCGGTCCCTCCACTCCCCCCGGGGTCTGGGTCCTGAAAACAGCGCTTGCAATTTCAGAGGAGCGACCCGACTACATCTGAGAGAACAAACCTGCTTTACGGCGCTCATACGGGAGGACAAGGATAAAAGCTGTTGGAGTGCGAGATCTGTCATTGTGTTGCAATAGACGATCTTTGCATGATGTGTTGATTGGTTCTAATTTCCGTTTGGTAACTGAAAAATAAAGAGGAGTGGCACCTCCTCTCGTAGAGGTGCGCGCGAGTGAGTTCGCTGCATTGGGCTGAAAGCATCTCCAAGTGTGTTTGTTTTCCAATAAGTTTGAGTGTGCGAGGCAGGCATGTCTGCGACAGAGGGAGCAACTGGAGGAGGCAGCGCGAGGAACTGGTGCTGCAGAAGATTTAACAAAAGCACGTAAAACAAACATGAAACCCTCGCTAGCGTTAGCAACGCCACCCTGAGGTGCTCACGGATGGCAGAACCAAAAAGACAGAAAAAAACTTTGTCTAACAAGCGGAAAAAAAGGACACGGGAGTGGGACGCTCTCTGCACGGGGGGGGGGGGGGGGGGGGGGGTGATGCGGAGGACGTTTACGACAGTGAGCATTCACAGGAGACCAGCAGGGGGAGCGCTAAAGCAAATCTTGCAAAGTGCTGCTTTAAACACTTGGAGCTGGAAAGTAATGATGGTGATGTAAGAGTCATATAAGCTGCATGTTGGTGCAATAAGCTGCAGGTTACTGATGATCTGACGAGTGGAAAAAATAATTGGTGACTAATTGATTATTAAAATAATGATTTGTGGCAACCCTAAGTGGCGTTATTTTTTGGAAAAAAAGAACAAAATAAAGTCAGTTCATTTTTTTAAACACTTGAGCGATAATATGGGAACAACAACAACAAGTACCTCCACTACTGACAATCGCTGCCAGAAATGGTACCCGAACAGTTCCAATCATTAAATATGCACGACACAACATGCGTACATATGCTATGCCAGGACCCAGGACAGTTGTGACTCTTAGCGGCTCAACAGTTTCTTTCAGGCTGAGCCACAGTGGCTGTGTCTTAGAATTTCCTAATGCAAGCATGGGAAACCAGACAGACTGGCAGGCCTAAAGATGTTGTGAAGGTCTGTTGAGAATGTCTGGTGGCTCAGCAGACCCTCTGTCAGCAGGGTTTTCAACTCCCACCTCCAGGAGAACTTCTCCCAGATTCCGAGGGCGAGTTGGAGTGGACCATGTCCACCAGCCCATGTCTCTCAGCGTGGGCCTGGAAACACCTGAGGATCCTCCTGGAAGAGCTGGAGGAAGAGTCTGGGGACAGGGAAGTAGACTGCTACCCCAACGACCCGGTCCTGGATAAAGGTGGTTGAAGATGGATGGATGAATGGATGGAGGGTGCAGTAAAAGCATTTTCACCTGCTTGTCCACCCGAAACCACATGATTTCTTGCAGGTTTCCATCGGTACGGAAATTGCATTTCAGTGTGACTGTGTCTCCAATGATGACGGGAGGACGAGGCTCAATGGAAACAGTTAGATAACCTACCAAAGGAAGCAAAGGAGAACATGGAAAACTGTTAGGACACAGGATAGGAGACTTTCAAGCTGCCAATCAAACAGTCTTTTAACTGACCCTGTCAACTCAGTCATGAAAATATTCTCCACATCTGAACTTCTTTAAGAATTGAGCAACATTTTTTTATTGAAGTGAGGAAATAAAAACATTTGGTTGTTTAACTATGACTGTTGCTAAGATCAGTGTGGACCTGATGAAAGAAGTTTCACTTTCAATCAATCAATCAATCAATCAATCAATCAATCTCTTTATCTGAGCAACAACAATAGCAGCAGTTGTCCATGTATCAAGTAATATTGAACTCTCCTCAAAAAGGAGCAGGAAGACGTTTGAAGCACTTATCAAGTCCACTCCTTCACATTTGAGTATAAAACAAATTGAATCCCACATCCATTAGAAAAAAAAGAGGAAAAAAAAATACTTACAAACCTTGCATACAAACTCATACATCAGACAAGTTACAATTACAATTAAAGCCGCAAGCGGCATTGGTCGGGACCGAGCCTCCGCGCCAGCCCACGACTGAGACGTCCATACACTAACATGGGAGTTGTTAGCATCTGTCATCCACTAAAATGGAGTTGTTAGCATGCCCAGTCCACTAACATGGAGCTGTTAGCATCTGTCATCCACTGACATGGAGTTTTTAGCATGTCCCATTCACTAACATGTAGCTGTTAGCATCTGTAATCCACTAACATGGAGTTGTTAGCATCTCCCATCCACTAACATGGAGTTGTTAGCATCTCCCATCCACTAACATGGAATTGTTAGCATCTTCCATCCGCTAACATGGAGTAGTTAGCATCTCCCATCCACTAACATTGAGTAGTTAGCATCTCCCATCCACTAACATGGAGTTGTTAGCATCTCCCATCCACGAACATTGAGTAATTAGCATCTCCCATCCACAAACATGGAGTAGTTAGCATGTCCCATCCACTAACATGGAGTAGTTAGCATGTCCCATCCACTAACATTGAGTAGTTAGCGTCTGCCATCCACTTACATGGAGTTGTTAGCATCTCCCATCCACTAACATGGAGTAGTTAGCATCTCCCATCCACTAACATGGAGCTGTTAGCATCTCCCATCCACTAACATGGAGTAGTTAGCATCTCCCATCCACTAAAATGGAGTAGTTAGCATCGCCCATCCACTAACATGGAGTAGTTAGCGTCTCCCATCCACTAACATTGAGTGGTTAGCATGTTCCATCCATTAACATGGAGCTGGTGGCATCAGTCATCCACTAACATGGAGTTGTTAGCTTCTCCCATCCACTAACATGGAATTGTTAGCATCTTCCATCCACTAACATGGAGTAGTTAGCATCTCCCATCCACTAACATTGAGTAGTTAGCATCTCCCATCCACTAACATGGAATTGTTAGCATCTTCCATCCGCTAACATGGAGTAGTAAGCATCTCCCATCCACTAACAATGAGTTGTTAGCATCTCCCATCCACTAACATGGAGTAGTTAGCATGTCCCATCCACTAACATGGAGTATTTAGCATGTCCCATCCACTAACATTGAGTAGTTAGCGTCTGCCATCCACTTACATGGAGTAGTTAGCATCTCCCATCCACTAACATGGAGTAGTTAGCATCTCCCATCCACTAACATGGAGCTGTTAGCATCTCCCATCCACTAACATGGAGTAGTTAGCATCTCCCATCTACTAACATGGAGTAGTTATCATCTCCCATCCACTAACATGGAGTAGTTAGCATCTCCCATCCACTAACATGGAGTAGTTAGCGTCTCCCATCCACTAACATTGAGTTGTTAGCATGTTCCATCCATTAACATGGAGCTGGTGGCATCAGTCATCCACTAACATGGAGTTGCTAGCTTCTCCCAGCTGCTTTTGACAGTCACTGAATGAAGGCAATCAGTGGCAGAGTTTGATTGACAGCTGCTGTCAGCTGTGTAACTGCACTGTATGCCCATATATGGCCATTTCAGTTAGAGTGGAGAGAGGAGAAAATAAAAGTCTTTTTTGGGGAAACAACTGGTCCTTGTTCCTTTGCTGTTTGGCAAAACTGAACAAAAAATATCACGTTTGATAGGAAAATTTGTTGTCTTTCAGTTGGTGAGTCTTTCAGAGCAGTCAGACGTTTAGTTTGGACCGTAGAGGCCTCAGTTTGTGAGAAGCGCGAGATTTTTCCCCATCCGGCTCCATTATAACTGAGAACAAAAAAAATGCAGAGCGCACACCTTTTCTTACCTGTGTAAACGTACATATATCATAATATTTTCCCCACTTATGTTACATCATCTTGTTCGGGAGAACCTGCTGGAACTTTCCATGTGCTCGGTTTGTTGATAGGAGTTACGGTTTAGCCGCAGTCGCCACTTGTTTGAGGTGCTGAAAAAAGGCGACTTTTTTCCTTTTTTCCCCATTATAACGGATGAGGGCCGGAGCAAGGCAGGATTTCAGACTTCCAACTTTGTACGCTAATAAAATCCACACCGTCAGACTTTTGACAAAGTTGTTCACAACTTTTGTAGAGAAATTTGTCCGCTTTCACGTCGTGTGACTCTTATGTCTGTGCGACAAACGGTCTCGGAGGAGATAATTTTTTCGTGAGGAGTGATTTTGATCAAAATTTTACTTTGAAAGGGAAATAGCGGACTTCCTGTTGGATTTAGGTCAGGCATGTGAGCGCGTGAAATGTAGATCTTGATGAGACGAACGCGTCAACGTTGGTTTGATCTCTCTACGACATTCCTGCGGGCCGTAGCGTCTGTTTTAGACGTTTTTCGGGATCTAGGTGGCGCTAGAGAGCAGATGCTGTTTTTTTTTCCATTTTATCGAATTTTTCGCCGTTCCGGATGTGTGTGCCAAATTTGGTGAGTTTTCGTGCATGTTTAGGGGGTCAAATTGGCGTTTATTTGGGCGTTAGTATAATAATAGAGGAGAACGAGAACGACAAACGAACGAAAAACAATAGAGACCTTGCCCTACGGGCAAGGTGGCCTGCGGCCACCTTGCCCTCCGGGGCTCGGTCCCTAATTAATGTATATTACAATTAATGTATTTTCTTTTCTGCATTGCTTTTTAGTGCATACATATTCCTCAAAGGTGCATTAAGGAGTTTTTCAACTTTAAAAATACTTATTTTCCTCCATAAATATTTTACAAATATTCAGTGATGTGTACAATGTGCCCTGACATATTCATTGTAAGCACCGCTAACAGCGTTAAATTGTCACTTGAAAGTCACAGTGCCGGTCCGGCACCAGAATTTCTTTGGGGAGAATTTGAGATGATGTGATGTAATGCACGCTCCCGTTGGCCTGATATCCTTAGGTTTCATTTTGTCCGCCATTACTCCGCCAGATGCTTAGCAAGCAGTACTGAGGATGGATCTCTCTTCCGTGGACGTACATGGATGCAAGCCACAGACACGAATGTTTCACTAAGCTGCAGTTACACCCAAGGCCTGCAGGGGCCGTTGTTTCGCATAAAACATGCAAACTCCTTAATACACCTGTTGGGACGCCAAACTTGACCAGAAATATTTCAGTCAGTTTCGGCCTGCTCAGCACAGCAGGCCCTTTAAGGCATGACCCGGAGTCATGTTGTCTGCGAATACTGTCCCCCGTCATGAAGGAGACATGACCCCCGCTGTGGTAGAGACGCAGCAGACTTTGAAGCTCTCTAGAACAAAGAGAGAAACTTCTTCCTCTCAGCAGGAGGCCGCCGCCATCTTGTCCCCCAGAACCTGAAATGGCTGCCCATCTCCTCCACCATGTGCTCAGAACAAAGAACCCTCATGTAATGGCCGCTTATCTCTCCTCACAGAACAAAGAAGCCAGATAAGGGTGCAATACCACCGCCAACCTCACGAGGGCGCTCGTGAGGCTCCTCCCCAGAGTGAGGAGGCGTGGACTCAGATCGCCTTCTGATTGGCTGAGCGACTGCCACTCAAAAGTTGAGATCCCGCCCTCCATCTTCAGTTCTCTCAAGGAATTTTATCCAGGAAGGACGCACAGCCGTCCCTCCAACGGATTATACCCGGTACCGAACGGACCCGCTGGCCGGGACTTTTGGGACCAGTTTTTCTTCACCGGTGAAGCCCCTTTTCCCAGCGGAGCAGAGCGGCAGGGACTCCCCCGGAGTGGACCGAAGACACCAGCAGGAACCACACCGCTACGGCTCAGCTCTCCTCCGTTCTCCCCCTCCTGCAGCCGACCAAAACCCAACTGAGGACCCGGACAGAGGAACCGGGTCCTCTTCCTCCACGTGGACTCCCCCAGAAGAGCCATCTAGGTTCTGTTGGACGCAACAGAACCCGATCAAGATCAGAGCGACGGCTTTGATCTCCCTACCGAACACCTCATCAGCCACAGGACACACAGCGGCGGAGAGCCGCTCTTAAAGCCCCATCACACAAGGTTTGACACCTGGGCGGGTTCAGGCCTAGTTAGTGGTGATGATTCAATGCTTGTGTGTTTTTATTGTGAACCAGGACTGAAGCCGTTCATGATATATGCACTGTTGTTTCCTTTCTTCATCTCTCTCCTTCTCCTTGTGCGCTCCCATGCGCACGTTCACGAGCACGCGCTTCCTCCTCACAGATCAGACCCGCAAGATGCCGGCTAGCCCTGCATCTGTGCATGTGAGATAGGAAGACAGGCTCATCTTTCTCCACCTTTATGCTTTACTAACCCGAGAGTAGTAAATTGAACCAGCGCGGTAGACCTCCAGTCTAGAGCACGCACGTGCGCCTCTCGGCCGCCCGCTCGCTTGCCCCCCCCCCCCCCCCCCCCGCTCTCGTCTTGGTCTTTCTCTCTCTCTTCCTCCTCTTCTCCTCATCTCCGCCGGGGGGAACGGAACGGAGAACCCCCTTCTCCGTCTCTCTCTCATCTGCGCAGGCGTGGATCGCGGGGTCCACAGATGCGCCACCCGTCGGGTGTTCCCTCATCCTCTCTCTCTCTCTCTCTCCCCCTCTCTCTCTCTCTACCGCGCATGCGGACATCCAGGTGCGGACTTGTCAGCGATCCGGACATTCACGAACACCCGAGCGTGACCCGAGTCACGCCTACTTCGTGAGTGACTCAGGATCGGCTCCTGTCGCTTCGGGTGGCTGCTCCGCCACACACACACACACACACACACACACACACACACACACACACACACACACACACACACACACACACACACACACACACACACACAAAACTTGCAAGTTTTGAATGTTCTTTTTTTGTTGATTAGATGTGTTAATTACTAATAGACATTGTTAATAAACGCTCATTAACTGAACTGAGCGATTCATGCTTCTCTTTTTGGTGGTCTTGTGACAAATGTCCTGGTTGTAACAGTCTATGCTCGATCTCACACCTTCTCTGATAATTTAACGGTTGTTTATCCAAAGATTAACATCCACTTTAAATTATTTTTCCATCTTTGAGACTGAAAATTGGTAATGAATGTTCCTCTGACGAGGTGGTGCCCCGGAATTATCAATTAAATAACCCACAGGTTTATTTAATGCATAATTCACAACTTCCCTCAGCTCATTTTCTGTAATTTACCCATTTCCAGTAATTGGTAATTTGTGGCATTATTGATTAATTAATAACACCTTGTTAATCAATAAGTTAATGGTTAAATCACTCTGTGGTCTACTCCATTCCCAAATAGCTGATTAGTTAACATTATTAACGAATAAATAACCATTTATTCTGATTAATAATAATTGATGTTGGGTTAAATTACTTGGTGCTTCACTTTAAACAGTTTATTACGCAGTAATTGATTGTTATTGTGATCCACTGTGAATGACCTGCAATTATTAATTGGTAAATCAAAATTTACTCAAATTAATAAGTAACTAAATTACCTAAAGTAATCCATTACTCTCAGTAAGTAAGTAAGTAAGTAAGTAAGTAAGCTTTATCAATCAATCAATCAATTTATTTTTGTATAGCCCAGTATCACAACAACAGTTGCCTCAGAGGGCTTCAAGATGTTACATTTGTCGGTAAAAGTAAAAACAGTGAATAAGCATAATGGTAATATGTCAATATTTACAGTAACGAGACAGAACGAAGCAACCACCGCCTTCGACCCTCACATCCGGCAAGAAAAAACTCCAAAAACCCAGTGGGAAAAGAAGAAATCTTGGGGAGAACCACAGTATGGAGGGATCCCTCTCCCAGGGACGGACAGCTTTGGCAACAGCTAGCATGAGACAATAAGAAGTAAAGCCTAGGACTATGTTGAGGACAGTCCGTTGGACGGTCCAGCACAAGAACCACGGATCCCAGCAGTAGAACCGAAGCCAGTCCACGGGCAGGACCGACAGGGGTGTCATCCCGGTCCGGACGGAGCTTGTTCATAGGCCTTCGTAATAGTGGAGTCAGCAACTGAAACTGGAGAAGACTCCCCCTCGAAGGGGGGGACAACAGGTGAAAAGCAATGAACGGACTAAAGGGAATAACATTCAGACATTAGAGGAGGACAGGGCTCAGTGCACCATACTTCCCACAGCATTCTAGCTCCTGGGGCAGCTTTGTGGATACTTAACTGTTTAAACTAGTATTTAGTTAGTATAGTTTAGTTTAGTTTAATTTAGTTTGGTTTAGTTTAATTTTGTTTAGTGTAATTTGGTTTGGTTTGGTTTAGTTTAATTTAATTTAATTTAGTTTAGTTTAGTTTAGTTTAGTTTAGTTTTGTTTAGTTTACTGTAGTTTGGTTTGGTTTACTTTAGTTTGGTTTGGTTTGTTTTAGTTTAGTTTAGTTTAGTTTGGTTTACTGTAGTTTGGTTTGGTTTGTTTTAGTTTAGTTTAGTTTAGTTTGGTTTACTTTAGTTTGGTTTGGTTTGTTTTAGTTTAGTTTAGTTTAGTTTAGTTTAGTTTAGTTTAGAATCCCTAGCTGACCTGATCATAGGCTGCATCGAAGAGAAACGTCTTGAGCCTAACCTTAAATGTGGAGACTGTGTCTGCCTCTTTGACACCACTTGGAAGCTGGTTCCATAAAAACGCTGCCTGATAGCTAAAGGCTCTTCCACCTAGTGTCCATTTAGAGACTCTAGGAGTCACCAGTAACCCTGCATTTTGAGAGCGAAGTGCTCTGATTGGTTGATAAGGCGTTAAAGCATCTTGGAGATAGGTTGGAGCCATCCCATTTAGGATTTTGTAAGTGAGGAGAAGGATTTTAAATCTAACTCTAAACTCGACTGGAAGCCAGTGAAGAGATTTTAGAACGGGAGTAATGTGTTCACGTCTTCTAGTTCCAGTTAATAATCTGGCGGCTGCATTTTGAACCAACTGAAAGTTTTTTAATACACTTTTTGGGCAGGCTGCGAGAAGGGAGTTGCAGTAGTCCAATCTCGCAGAAACAAAATGAAGCCTGTGGACCTCCAGTTTCATAGATTTCCACAAACGTTCAGTTTGGCGACATGTTCTCCTTAGACTCAAAATTGCATCATTGATCCAGGGACAGGACTGTTTGCGGCACATAATATTAGTTTTATGTGGTGCTATTTGATCCAGAATAGACCCACAGTGACTGTTAAAACAGTGCATAAAATCATCAATGTCAGTGCAGTCATTAAAGAGAGAAGGGTCGAACCTATCACAGAAATGCGTGGCTGTTGCCTCTGTGATAATCCTCCTCTCTGACTTAGATGGAACACACCTGGACTCAGGTGGGGCGCTTAGTTCAAAGAAGACACAGTGATGGTCACTCAAATGCACATCTTCCACACAGACATTGTCAACATGCAGACCCAAAGAAAAAATGAGATCCAGAGTGTGACGTTTGGTGTGGGTGGGGCCTGACACATGTTGTTTAAAGTTAAAAGCCTCAGTCATGGATAAAAGTTCAGTTGCTGGGCTGCATGTGTTATCATCAATGTGTAAGTTGAAATCACCCATAAGCACCACTCTTACCAGGCGGATTATTGATGATAAAAAGTCAGAGAAATCCCTTAAAAAGCCCCCAGCAGGGCCCGGAGGGCGATAGATTAAAATACAATAAAACATGTCTGAGGTGCCAACTTTGATCATAAGTGCTTCAAAGGATGAGAAGTGCTCAGTGTTTATAAGACCACAGGTGTCCCTGTCCCGGTGCACCATGGCCAGACCTCCTCCATGGCGGCAGGGGCGGGGCCTCCCCAGAGCCAGACAGCCTCAGGACACAGTTCATTTAAAGAATGAACTCATCCTCCTTCTGCCACGTTTCCGTAAGGAAAAAGAATTGGAGTTTTTCCCAGATGAAAAGCTCATTAAGGGAGAAGGCTTTGTTTGCTATCGAGCGTGAATTAAATAATCCGATCTTGCACGATGAGAGGGATGGCGAGTCCGTGCAGCTCGCTGTGCGCAGCGGGATTGGCTGCAGGCATCTCCCACGGTCACGTGACGACCAGCTGGCCCGGCGGCAGGACCCACGCTGCTCCGGGGATGTAAACACTGGGAATCGGCGAAAAACCGACGACCACATAGCGCATTCAGCGGGGATCAAGCGCTGCGGAAAAGGAGCACGGCCGTGCAGAGAGGCTGCGAGAGGTGGAAGGATGTCTGCGGCGTCGGTCGTGTCGAGAGGAATCGGGCGCAGCCGCCTGTAGCCTCGGTGAAGACCCCCACGAGCAGCGTGCTTCATTACACGCTTAACCCGGACCTGGACACCAGCTCGGCAGCCTCTTTTCCTCTTCTTTCGATTACCCGGATGGCGACGAAGAGGCAACAGGTAATCCTGCGTGGTGGGAGGGCAAACAAACGGTGGAGGGAACGCTTGCTTGTAGCCGTCCCAGTCACTAAAGAGGCATTCCAGAGACTCCTTAACTCTAAGGAGAGAGCTGCGATCATAAGTCCTTACAGCACAGACACAATCGCTGTCCGTCAACGTCGTTATGACAGCGAAAACGACCAAAAACAACCCAGCGGGGTTGTTGAGCGGGGGTGGGGGGTTGGGGGGGGGGGGGTGTTGCGGAACGGCCACCGACTGTTTTCTCCTCGTATGATGTTCATGACTGAGGGCGGTCAGAGGAATGAGTCCACATAGTCTTGGGTTTAGCTTTGACACTACAGTATACATGATCGCAGCGTTGTGAAGAGTGTTGATCTCTGAGAGTTTCAGAAGCTTAAACCTATAGAAGAGAGGATCAGAGGGAGCATTAAACTCTGCCCATGGTAGAACACGTATGACCTTCTTTTGTATAACTTGTAGTTTCTGTAAGTAGGTAGGATATGTGTTCCATATGACGTTGCAATAGTTTAGATGTGGTTCAAACAGAGACCGATAAAGCGTTAGAAGAGCTTCTAAAGGAAGACAGTATCTTTGCTTGTAGAAGAGACCAACATATTTACATAATTTATTAGTTAAAAGGGACGTTGATCAGTGGACCTCTTTTTTAAACCTGTAAACACTATTAAATAGTCTGATACCAATGTGAAACGACACCAAAGTGTCCAGTAATGCGGTTCATGTCTTTGCCCACAAGCCCTGAAAAACGTTCTGCCTGGCTGTGAAGGCTCTGGTTCACTGAGTTTTTTTCAAGCCGGACCGTTGAGACGTAGATGTGATCTGGGCTTCCTTTTATGGTCATGCTGAGACCCGGCCCTGGTTCTCTGTGCCTGGTGTGTGTGTTGGTGTTAGATCCAGAGAACTTGGCTCCCAGAAAATATTTATTTGGATATCCTGGAAAGGCAGTTTTATTTGGCTTTCCTGAAGACGAAGTCGCCAGGCAGCAGTGGGAATTATTTCTTTTTCCGGGTCAGAAGAAGACAAATCCTCCAGTCTCTGTCTGCCGACAGCATTTTGCACGGCACTGTTTTACAAGCGGTGAGTTAGAACTTTTCAGTGTCCTGTGTTTATTCTGTGTTAGCTATAAAAGTTATTTTAGATGGTAAGGTTGCGTGCTCGAAGAAATCATCAGCTGATAGGGGAATAGCGCAAAAAAGTTACAATTACCACCAACATCCGAAATTAACAGCCGCAAACGGCAGATGAATTTTCTGTTTGGCGAGTAAATAGCGGGGTTATCTGCCACACGGGGCAAGGGGGGAATGTTTTCTACCATAATAATAATAATAGGAAGCGTTTTGGGACGCAAAGCGTGGGATCACTACAAGCTGAAACGAAAACATAGCGCAGCAGGTCTGTGGTGCATCGGAGTTATCCTAGCATAACAGCACATCGTGTGCTACACCAAGACGTAGCAGGTTTATTATCAGAGCAGCGTCACTGCAGCAGGTCAGTGAAAATACGATCGTCCCATGAGTGTTTCTGCCAGACCTTTTCAGTCCGGGCGCCCGGCCCGCGCTAAATTCTGCAGTGCCCAGACAATGGACAGGAAAAAAAAAATAGCGCCACGTTTGCGGCTAATTAGCAGTTGCGCACCGTGGAGCAGCAGCGTTGGCCGCTTGGACAGTCCGTGTGAGCAGCGCACTGCTCACTTTTATCCTGCAGGAAACACTGTAGACGCAAATAAATATTTTTACAATCAGCTGTTTACACGCCTGAGTCCCAGAGGAGAGCCAGCAGTCGTCACCAACTGTCTTTGAATGCACCACACCGCCGAGGAGGTCCTTGAACGCAACGCTAAATTAAATGGAAGTGATTACACAGAAGAGGCACAATATGTTCAAAAGTTCAGGCTGGATTTCTGAAGAATGTGCCATTTCACAAACAGCTGCTATGGCAACGCTTGTCAGTTATCTCGACTTCCGTACCGGCAAAGTGGGTGTGACCAATCACAGCGAGTGGGATGCGCACATGGATGAGACTGGGATGGAGTCAACTGAACAGAGCGTTTTCAGAGGAAGGAGGAAAAGCAAGGAAGAGGCGCAGTAAAAGCAGAGGCGTAATTTACGTAGGGTTGGTGGGTTATGAAAACCCACGGGCCCCCCTGGCGCCCTTACGCTCCGTGTTCCGAGTGGGCACGGCGCTCCATGCTCTCCGAGCGCTCCGACGCTCTGTGTGAGCACCGCAGCGTTCGGCACCACTCGGCATTGCTCGGACACGCTCGCCAACAACCCCCCCGGTTATCCTGTATAGGCCCTCTAGAGGGGGCTAGAAATTGAATACGAATGAGCAAAACCGGCCGATCAACGTCCCCTTTAAATACTCAGTGTTTTTTGAAATTTAAAAATTCATCAATGAATATTCCAAGAAAGTTGATGCTCTCTACTCTTTCCACAGCCCTCTCATTAATCTTAATCTGTATTGTTTCCACCTTTTTCCAGCTTCTGTTTGAATGAAACACGATGTATTTGGTTTTACTTATGTTTAGAGATAATTTGTTACATTTGAACCATTCATTTATTTTAATCATTTTGTCATTTACAAGACTCTCTAAGCTTCCTAGATTTGTGTGACAAAAATAGATTTGTGTCATCAGCAAAAATGACATTGTGGAAAATAGTTGAGGAGTTTACCAGGTCATTTACATATAGGATAAATAAAAGTGGTCCTAATATGGACCTTTCGGAATGCCACATCTGATGATTTTACGTTGAGATTTACTGTTTTTATTTTGCACCTATTGCTCTCTCTCACATAGGTAGCTTCGGAACCAATCAAGTGCTTTCCCTCTGACACCATAGTGTTGCAGTTTGCCAAATAAATTTCCAAATCAATGGTATCAAGCGTTTTTGATAGGTCAAGGAACACACCAATTCCACACTCTTCTTTATAAACAGTGTCATTAATTGTTCGATGAGATCAAGGATTCCCACATGTCGTACTCTTCTTCCTAAAGCCGGACTGAGATGGAGTGAATATGGATAGTTTATCCAAGTAACCACTGAGTCTATTATGCACAATTCTCTTAACATATCTATCTTAATCATATATAATCATATATAATCATATATATCTTAACATAATCATCTTAACAGTTACATGCGTCTCTCCAGCTTCCGTCGTGGCTTCTTTAACTCAGCCTTGTAGCCCAGCCGTTTCTCTGGAGAGGGATGAAGTGGTGAGGGATGAAGTGGTGAGGGACGTAGGTCCACAAAGTGACAGGAGAACACATCCGGACACTTTGGTGGCTTTATTAAATGGAGCGCCTTGAGCCAGCAGCGGAGGTCTTCTTCTTTAGACGAGGCGGGTCGAGTTTAAAAGCTGGTCCACAGCGTTCAGATCCAGTCTTTCCAGGCTCTAAACAATACCGAGAGAGCGAAAGCTTCATCTTTCCCCAGTTGTTGTGGCTCCATGGACAGCGCAATTGATGCCAAACATATTAAAATCGCTAAAAAGAACTGTTAAAAGTAGTTAAAGTAGCGAGAGGACTCGATGTTGTTACAGGGCAAAGACGGCCAACCAGAAGTTGCTCTCAAAAATGGCGCCGCCCAGCAGCACTTCCTGAATAAGGTGAATAGGATAATAATTTAGATTTAAAATGTTTAAAAAATGCTTCATTTGATTCAAACGATTCAAATACTGGTGCAAAGGTGGTACAATGAACTTTAAAGGGGCTGTATCCTGCTTTTTTAGCTAGTCCAAACCCTAGAAATGGCATTAACATGGTAATAGTTTATTTTTGGCGCTAAGGAAAAGTCATTTTGTGTGAAATAAAAGATTTTCTGGGGCTAATTCTGAAACCCGGAAGAGAAAACGCTCTGTTTCACTGAAAATCCCGCCTCTCCCCCTGTGGAATTTGACTGACAGCGAACTTCAACCAATCAGCGCTTCGTTAGCGTCTCTAAGGGTTAGCTTTAGCTCTTTAGCTTTAGCTTCTATACACGGAAATACACGCGAAAACGTCTTTTCCTGTTAGAAAGTCACCAAGCGCAGACCCTTCAGACCCTCCAGACCCTTCAGACCCTCCAGACCCTTCAGACCCTTCAGACCCTCCAGACCCTCCAGACCCTTCAGACCCTTCAGACCCTCCAGACCCTCCAGACCCTCCAGACCCTCCAGACCCTCCAGACCCTTCAGACCCTCCAGACCCTTCAGACCCTTCAGACCCTTCAGACCCTCCAGACCCTTCAGACCCTTCAGACCCTCCAGACCCTCCAGACCCTTCAGACCCTCCAGACCCTCCAGACCCTTCAGACCCTCCAGACCCTTCAGACCCTCCAGACCCTTCAGACCCTCCAGACCCTTCAGACCCTTCAGACCCTTCAGACTCTTGCTCTTGCTTGACTGTTGCTTTCAGACGATGGTTAAAGTTTATCTCCGTAATCAGAGTTACAAAAAGCAGCAACGCTGGTTGCCGAGGGCCTGCGGGAGGGGGGTCAGGGGAGCCATCTTCTCCGTGTGATGTTAACATGGGAAACAGAGCGTTTTCACGGGTGTGGGAGGGGCTGCCTCTCTGAGCAGCACAAACACTGGGAAAGCTTAAACATGCAGGCACGAAGGAAAACAACGCTTTGGGGTGTTTTTGGTGAGTACATAACTATATAACAAGGTTAAAACATACAAAAAGTGAATTTTGCATGATACAGCCCCTTTAAGACACAGAGTGCTACTACAGTGTGTTCCAGTATTAAAGTAGTAAAACAAAAATCAATACATAACAACAGCCACACCTCCTCATCTTTTTTCACTATCCTCAATCTCATCACAAAATATGCTTTTCCTCAGTTGGTCTTTCTGGTTTACAGATGCCATTTAGAAATCACTCATTAGATGTTAGTGCTGCTTTCAAAATCATTTCAGTGTTATGCTGATTTTCCCACACTGTTAATGTGTATGTGGGTGGGCTTGGCAAATGACTGACTCTGTGGATGAAAGGCTGCAGGGAGGATTAAGAGGAAAACATGAGAGAATAATCTGTGGGCAGGCTGATGTCAGGCAGAACAGGCCAGTGTTAGAGAGCTGAGGCTCCCAGCAGCAAAACACTCTGCTCTGCAAGGTGACTTTAGTTCCTGTCCACACACACACACACACACACACACACACACACACACACACACACACACACACACACACACACACACACACACACACGCACACACACACACATTCTGAATCACATAAAATCAAGAAGTGTCCTGAAACTAATGTCCAGCTGTGTGCATTTGTGTGTGTGTGTGTGTGTGTGTGTGTGTGTGTGTGTGTGTGTGTGTGTGTTCTGATGGTTCATGCTCAGGGTGCTGGCTCTCAGTCTCTGCCTACCGTGGTTTATTTTCTTTGTTGTTACAATAAGGATGTTGGATGCTGGATCCAGTCTTTCACCGTCCAATCAGTCTTTTCAGAATACCGAAGTCTTGGATGAGTGCCAGTGAGCCGCGGCTCAGTGAGAGGGAGTTTCTCCAGGCGTCTCACCCTCAGGTTTCCTGGTAGCTCAAAGGCGAGACTCACTTCTAATCCAAAATCTAGACAGAAGCAGCCAAGATCACAGACAGAAAATCTGGGAATTCTGTTTAGGATTAACATCCTTGCACTTTGTTAGAAAAGCCAAAGACATTTAATCATTATAAAGTAGAGATTATTTTGAGCAATGTGGGTCACAGTCAGACAATCGCTGCTTGATCTGCGAGACGGAGCGCGCCAAACAGGGCAAACAGAATTACATAACTTCCAAGCTCTCCTGAAGGCCATGGAGTCAGCTGCACCTGCCCTGAACTAACAGCAAAGCTTATTTAGGTTTAGTTTTTTTCTGTCAGAGTGAGCCATCTTCCAAACCTTTGTATCTTGATTGTCAATCCTACAATCCAACCAATGAGCGAAGGCAAAGCAACGTGTTAGCCAATAAGAGATGTGGGGCGGGGGGGGGTCACTGAGTTAAAGCAGGGGTCACTCACTGTCCGGATCCGGACCCAGATGCCATCCAATACGGACCCGGACTATATTGAGCGGAGCGGAGCGCGGCGTGCGTAGTAGTACGGCGTGCGACGCGCGGATCGGTGCGGCGGCGCGCAAAGCGGTGCGGCACGGAGCCTGCATGCGGTGCCCGTCCATGCTTCACATGTCCACGTGGGTACGCGTTGGTCCGCGTGACGTAAAAATCGTCATGAATTCCTGTCTGCTAGGGTCCCGTGGACCGATCCGCGGACGTCCGAGCAGCAGCCAGATTTTGAGACCGCGTTGCGCGCAGCTCGTGGCGGTGTATGCATGCGCCAGAACGCCACACTGTAAAAAAAATTCCGCAGAATTTACGGTAAAATACTGGCAGCTGTGGTTGCCAGAAATTCCCTGTAAAAATTACGGTAACCATGTAGATGACTTTAAGGTATAGTGACTGTAAATTTTGCAGTATAAAACTGTTATTTGTTTACAATAATCTCCTGTCAAAATTACAGTCTATCTCAGTAATAAACACAACATTTCAAAAATTAATTGAATTAGTATTTGTTCATTTCCCAAGCCACTTTGTCCTTTTCAGGGTCACAGAGGGCTGGAGCCAATCCCAGCTACTTCAGGCAAGGACAGGGTCACTGGACAGTTCACCAGTTTGTCACAGGGCTGACACACATTCACTGGGGGCAATTAACCTGGCATGCATGATTTTGGACTGCGGGAGGAAGCCAGAATACCCAGAAGGACCCCACACACAGGGAGAACATGCAAACTCCACAGAGGCCTCAAGCTCCTACCGGTATTTGAACCGGTGACATTCTGGCTGTGAGGCAAGAGCGCCAACCACTGTGCCACCGTGCAGCCCATAACTGTTCTAGGATGATTCATGAATTGTATGCGCTCAACTTGTGCTCCAATTTTGTGAATTTTAGTTGCATACCCCTGAGTTAAAGCCGGTGTCCGGAGTTTCCGTTCGTTTCCAACGTATGAATCATTTTTCAACAGAGCTTCAATGTGTCAGTCTGGTTCCATACTACAATATAATATTAGCATAAAGCAATATAAAAATGTATTTATGAGCCCCGCCTTCGTCTCATAGACCCCCATGTTATCCGAAAAAGCGCCGGTCAGCGTCAGCCAATAGATTTCGAGCTTCCGCCTTGTCGTGTTGTCAATCAAAGTGTGGAGCAGCCAGAGAGCACGGCCGCTCGCCCAGCAGAGGAGAGTTAGCTCTGCAGCAGATATATCCACTGTCTGCTGAACATCCACCGTAAACAGCTCAACATGGAGGATGCTGCAGGACTCAGAGGCTCTCATTTTCACCCGACGGATAATAGCATCCACAATTAAAGGGGCGTGGCTTGGTCGCTCATGTGAAAGCAGAGGGAGGGGGAACCTCGAGACATTGGATTAAAAAAAACCTCTCTTGTTCAAAACTCCGGACACGAGCTTTAAAGGATCATGGTCGCCAGTCTCTACAGCATGAAATTCCCATCTTTTATCATCATTAAAAAAAGGAAGGGCGAGTGACAGCGTGGACAGGACCTGCTGTGGACTTTGAATTTGAGGAGGCTCCAACTTCAGGTGACAAATACACAGGTGATTAAGGCTAGACAAAAGTTCAGTATTGTTTTTATTACATTCAGAAATCTCATTAAGTTACAAGACTCCTTTTAATATGATTAAATAGCCTATAGTGTCATGGCATGGTCATTCAGCACCAAGCCTTCATCAAAGCAGATAAACAGACCACACATCACACCCAACATGATCTGGTTTAACAAAATCAGCATTTATTTGATTGTTCAATATTCTGTATTGCTGTATTAAAATAAAAACTTTTGCTGTGTATTCCCATCTGCTAATTTTTGACAGTTTGATAGTTGTTCAATTTCAGCAGAATATATTGTAAGAATAATACTGATGTTGGGTATATACGTCATGATGAAGTAAAGGGAACAGCATCAGTCCGTTGGGACACTTGTCCCTGGGACACGTGTACCAAGTTTATAAGATATTCTTTTAAACTACAAACATGTTCCGGAGATACCAACACTCCCAAGTCTCGAACATCCTTGATAATGATATCAGCTCTCGGTTGGCAGCTGACATCAAAACCAAATTATCCAATTGAAAATGAAGTCCAACCTGTCTGTCGGGGCAGGCCCAGTCCAGAAGAAGATGGAATAAAAGCTCTGTTGCATAAATGATCAGGACGAAATACTCAGGGACTGTCCTGCCTGTTATTCCCTGTAAGGTCCAGCGCTGAACATTACATCTGGCTATACTTCAATAAATGGCAATAATCAGAAATTAGCTGTCTTGCTATTTTTCCTACCAAGTAGAATCGAAGGACTGGGTGGAGACGGACGAAAGTCCTCGGCTCCAGCACTGAGTTTGTTCACGTTTTCAACAACTTTATTAACAATTCCCTGGAACTAGAAGGTGTAAATATGCATCACTCCATGTGAAACGAAGCTAAACACTTCTACAGCAACTACAGTAACAAACCAAACACCAACACAATAAATGGACTGAAGACTCAACAGATGTGTCATTCACAACATTAAATTTGGTATTAAATGTTGATAAAGTCAAAGACACTTTATCTAAAGTGCAGTTGTCCTTACATTGACATACATGGCAGCTTTGTCTTTCATCTACTCAAGCTTCACACCTTGAAGGTACACCCTCGGAGCAAGCTGGCAGATTTGGTGATGTGAAATCAGAAGCTGCAGTCATTGGAGGGTTCAGTAGCTTCATTGGATCTGATACACCAGTTTTTAAACTCACTGATGGGACCTTTTTATATTGTTTTATGTTTTAAATTCTTTAAAGCACTTTGTGTTTTTTTTTTATTCTGAAACGTGTTATATAAGTAAAGTTTGTTTTGATTTCAAATGAAGTGTCCCTGAATTTTAATAAATAGCTCTTCTTCATGACAAAAGTCACCTGATCCATCTGAGCAGGTTTGGTATGCATAAATAACTGTCATCTCAATAGCTTTCTGGAGTTCAGAGCATGAAGCAGTTTGCTTCATGCTGTCAGTAATGTCACATCACACTGGACTACAAAGTAAAGTCTTGCATATTTACATGCAGGAAATCAAAACACATTTGCATTTTAACTTCATAATTCTCAAAAGAGACCATTGTGAAAAAGCACTCTGCTGCAAAGCACCAAACAGACCACAATTAAATCAGACTGAATGGTAATTTCACATGCAAATGATCCATTGAATGGGATCCAGAGTGGCTCTCACTTAAAGTTTCCTATACCAGAATACTGATGCACAACTTATATTATCCCAGACACCTTTGACGTCACTCATTTGTGTAAAAACAACATTTCCTCCAACAAAAACAAAAATACACGTCAGTTTTGTGAAACTAGGGTGCAGATTTAAAAAGTAATTTTCATTCAGAGTGACTTGAAAAAACAAATAACAAACATCTTGATAAGTGTGCTTCCCCAGTGAAATTCCCCAGTGAGCGTCCGAGCTGTGAGGAGCCGCTGAACTCACCAGCTGTGAGGCGGAGTCCAGAGAGGAGGAAGCAGAGGCAGAGAGGTCCAGGCATCCTGCTGGGTGTTGCTGCTCACACTGAGAAATGCTCCATTTGTGAGAGCGAAGGACAGTGGCAGCGTTTCATCTCCCATGCTTCAATCTGAGGCAGCTCCGCTCTGCCGCTCGGCTTTATATTCAGAGGATTAAAGCCACGCACTCAGCATCAGCATCTCTCTTTTATCTCCCTCCCCTCTTTTTTCCACACCCCTAGTCCAACTCCCATCCCTACATCTTTCTCTCTGTCACTTGACCTTTACTCTTCATCTCAGCTTTCTCTTGTTCAGTGCGAAAGAGAAACTAATTAATTTCACTCTCATCTGGGTTGCTACACACTTCTTGTGTGTGTGTGTGTGTGTGTGTGTGTGTGTGTGTGTGTGTGTGTGTGTGTTGAGGAGAGGGCCGCATTCTGATGACGTGAGAAATCTGAGGATTAGGTTCTTACGGTGTGTTTCCTCCGGACGCGATGTGAATTTTTCTCGCGATGAGATTACCGTATTGGCCCGAATATAAGACGACTCCGATTATAACACACCCCTATTTCTCAAAGATCATTTTGTGAAAAGAAAAAAAATCTGAAGACAATAAGGTCACTCATAAAACAACTTTTTATTATACAGTTAATATAAACTCAAAAACTCACAACTGAGATAACATTTCAACATTTCACGAGATATAAAATGAAAAAATATTACTACAGTATTGAATAAAAAATATATTCTCTCTCTCAAAATAAGAAACAATAAGCAACAAATAAGAACCTCAAGGGGTCCAAACTGCATAAATGATGTAAATAATTTCCCAGTGCCTTCAGCTGAATCAGGCTCTGGTGGTGGACATTCTGTCTTTCCGTTTTTCGGTGACGTATTCACTCACCCTTCTATGAGTCTCTCTGAAGCGTCGCTCTCGGGACCATGGAAGCTTTTCTCTTTTTTTCTGTGCTCTCCAATAAGAACGAGGCACTCTGCTACACCATGTCTCCTGGCGGCTTGGCAGTTGTGTGATTCTACAATTCTACAATTTCATTCAGCAGACGCTTTTGTCCAAAGCGACGTACAACACAAGTGTAACCCACCTGGGTTAACTTACTCACAAGGACCAGAAACTAGGTTCAGAGGAGGGTTTAAAAGAGAAGTGAATATTCACTATGAATAAATGGAGCCACAAAATGATTGAACTTGAATAACAAGGAAGTTTATATGAAATAGAAAATATAGATTCAATGCATGACTTCAATTCTTCAACAAAACATAACCATAACAAAACATAACCATCTGATCAACAAAAAACAATCACTGTATCGCCATGTCAAAATCAGTTCCTCAAAAAATAAAATGTTCTCAAAAGGGTGCAAATTCCCTTCCAAATGTTCAGTTCAGTGTTCCTTTAGATCCTGGTTCGAGTTTAAGTTCAGTTTCAGTCAAAACAAAGTCAAGTCAGGTCTAAGAGCTCTTATGTTCAGTCAGAATAGTCAGAGGTGGTTGGACGCTCCTACCACACATCCTTTGCTCGATGGGTGATGAAGGATTCCCACCCTTAGAAATTCTTGATCTGCTCCTTGGATTAAGGAGGGTTCTGGTCACTCGCTGGGGCTCGCCATCTCCTTCGTCAAGGAGAATCCAATTCTCAAACATCCAACGGTTTCTGAAGGTTTCAAAAAACCTAGCCTGTATAGAAACAAGGCTATTACTAAATGAAATCAAACAATTTTTATGGCCATTATGAAATAAAATGAAAATCTGTCACACATTCTTGCAACATAATGGTGATACAATGAATTATTTATCCATCTTCACCTTTTACTGTAGTTTCTTCTCTTAATAGAACAGTTTTTATCCCATTTTTAACCAACATATCCATTTTAACTTCATGAATTAGTATTTAACACTTTTTAACTCTTCAGCACATAAATCATGAACTGAATAACAGCACAAACACACTTTCACATTCAATAACAATCATATAAACAACACTAAACACAATATTTCATACAAGGAATATATTCAAAGTGAAAATAAAACTTAGATTCTTCCTGTACCTTTTCCTTATCAGATCATCAGTGCATAATGTATCTGCAGTTGATTATAACTCCAACATTCAAGAACATAATGAAACTATGAGTAAAATGAGATGCTTTGTAAAGTGCCTTGTGTCAATTGTGTGGCTAATAGAGTTAGCTGCTTTAGCTCAGCTCCATGCACTCACCAAGACTCATGCTCAACGAAACAAAACAACTCCTGATGCACAGGTCCAAGAATCATCCATTCACTCAGGTGGAGGTCTTCCTCCAGCCACCCGAGGGATAAAAAGCAGTTTAACTTGCTTCTTTTTTCACAGATGTTAATAGCTTTCGCCCCGCAGCGCACATGTGAGCTCCTGCCGACACTCCGGCACTTCCGCGAAGGGGCGGGACATGCGCTCCTCTAACCAATCACATGCGTGCATACTGGTAGTTCACAAGAATCAAATGCACCAGATATAAATCAAATAGAACAATATAGAAATAAAACAACAAGACAAATAAATCAAAATAACTACTGGGTTACATCCTCCCTCTTTAAATGTCATGCAAGTCCCTTTGCATGTTTTCTTTCTACAGATTCTGTTTACTCCAAAATGGGTGTTGTCACCTCGTAAGCTTGACCTTGTAACCCACAATTCCTATCATCATCAGCATTCAGGGAAGCAACGACAGCATCACTTAAACCCTGGAACAATGACTTCACTACTGTTATCAAGGGATTCCCTAGCTCAGTGTAATGGAGTCTACGGGATGGCTGACGATTTCTCTCAGATTTTCTGATAGGATGGAGTTCATTAGTGTCAGTAATCTGTGTACTGTCTGCTTCTGTGGCAGTCTGGTTAGCTATGTCTGTCCCAACAGCTCTTTGACAGTCTGTCTGTAAAGAGCTCTCTTCAAGTGGGTCTGACATGTTGGATGACAGGTTTGAATGACTTTCTTTTGCGTCAGAATCATCATCTGCCTTGGAAAAGGACTCCACTGTTTTGTCTGCTGTGTTCACAGATTCCTCATTAGGCAAATGTGACTCTGTTACAACTTCGCTTTCAGGTAGATCCAACTGTTGGCTTGACTCTTCATCCAGGGACCTTCCAATGAGTGAATCTTCTGGAGATTGATTCTCAACAGACATGACTTCCTGTGGTTTCAATGGTTGTGAACCAAATGAATCTGCACCCGAAGAGTCAAGTTTTGTGGATTCCTCTCTGTTTTTGTCTGGTTTTGGAACATTTGTGTCATAAATTTTTATGAAACGTCTCTCAATCATTTCAGGTGGTGGTTCAAAAGAACAAATGTCATCATCCTCTTGAATAAAATTGTCATCATTTGGTGGTTCAAGACATTTTTTGGTGGGGTGACTCTGCCTGGTATGGGGCTTACGAAGCTTACTGATAGGTTCAGATTCCTCCTCCTCCATCTGTGATAGGAAACCACAAGGGAGTAAAAGATCCCTATGAAGTGTTCGAAGTGGCCCATCATCTTTTTCTGGTCTCACTGAATATACAGGCAAATCTCCTTTTTGGTTAGTGACTACATACACGGCTGGCTCCCACCGGTCTGCCAGTTTGTGTTTGTTTCTGAGACGGAGATTTCGGACCAAAACTCTGTCTCCAACAGCCAACGTTGACTCACGAATGACTCTGTCAAATCTCTTTTTGTTTTTCTCAGCCACTTTGCGAGAATTTTCAATGGCGACTTGGTAGCTCTCTTCAAGATGGCTTTTCAACTTTTTCACATACTGTGAATGTGAGTGGGGCTGTTCATTAGAGGTTTGTAGTCCAAAAGCAATGTCTATTGGCAGACGTGGTTGTCTCCCAAACATTAATTCATAGGGGGAGAACCCTGTAACATCATTTTTGGTACAGTTGTAGGCATGAGTTAGCGGTTTAACATAGTCACGCCAGTGGGTTTTTTCTGAATCTTTCAATGTACCCAACATGCTGAGTAAAGTCCGGTTGTAGCGCTCCACAGGATTGCCTCTGGGGTGATAGGGGCTAGTTCTAACCTTCTTAATACCAAGCAGTGAGCAAAGTTCTCGGATGGTGTGAGACTCAAAATCTCTTCCCTGATCACTGTGGAGTCGCTCTGGAAATCCATAATGAACTAGGAAGTGTTCCCACAGACACTTCGCTACAGTACTGGCCTTTTGGTCTCTTGTGGGGATGGCCACTGCATATTTAGTGAAATGATCTGTAATCACCAAAATGTCTTTTGTGTTCTTGCTGTCAGGCTCTAATGAGAGGAAATCCATACAGACAAGCTCCATGGGTCTGGTGGTCTGAATGTTTACCAGAGGGGCTGCTTTATCTGGTGGCGCTTTTCTGCGAACACATCTCTCACAAGCTTTGACTTTCCTTTCAATGTCTGCGGCCATCTTTGGCCAATAGAAACGAGATCTAACCAGATCAGTTGTCCGCTCAATCCCTAGGTGACCCATATCATCATGAAGATTTTCCAACACCGTGGGCCTGAGGACCTCAGGGAGAACGAACTGCATCAGTGTTTCTGTTCCATGTTGACGCTTTCAGTAGAGAAGATCATTTTGGAGTTCAAAACGCTTCCACTCCCTTAAGACCAATAGGAGATCAGGAGAACTGGCTTTGAAATCATCAGGCAAGTTAGTTCCAGCCTCTCGCCAGCTGATGACTTTTCCAATGACAGGATCATCTCTCTGCATCTGCATGAGATCAGAATGACTGTACGTGGGTATTGTCAAAAGACCATTGTTCTCTCCCTCTTCAAACATGGTTGGGATGGCAGATGGAGACATTGCAAGAGACTGAACCAACCCAAAAGAAGAAATGTTGTCTTGAATCAGTGTCATGTGTTTCTGACATGTTGCAGCTACTGTGTCTGCAAGAAGAAATCCTGGTTCTTCATCTTTCACAGTTGCCAACAGATGAGATCTGAACTTTTCAATGCGCTCACATTCTTCTTGGGAACCAATGTCTTCTTCAAGCACCTTGTGAGGTCTTCTAGATAGGCCATCTGCATCCAAATTCTGTTTGCCAGATCTGTATTTGATGTCAAAAGTGTATGTTGATAGAGCTGCAAGCCAGCGATAACTAGCAGCATCAAGCTTAGCAGTCGTCAGAAGGTATGTCAGGGGATTGTTATCTGTAATGACTGTGAATGTGTTACCATACAGATAATCATGAAACTTATCTGTGATGGCCCACTTTAAAGCCAAAAACTCCAATTTGTGAGCTGGATAGCGAGACTCACTCCGAGACAACCCTCGACTTGCATAAGCAATGACACGTGTTTCTCCATTCTGGTTCTGGTACAGAGCTGCTCCCAGCCCTGTAGTGCTGGCATCAGTATGTAGGAAGTATGGCAAGCTTGGATCAGCATAGCCGAGCACTGGTGACGAGGTAAGTTTCTCAATTATGCCATGAAAGGCTTCTTCACAAGCTTCATTCCAACGTTCACCGAAGGGTTCTTTGGGGTTCAGGTATTTGCAGTCATCTGAGCTGGTTTTACTACCCTTCCGCTTTGGTGGATAACCACTAGTGAGAGACGTAAGTGGTTTAACTATTTTTGAATAGTCTTTCACAAACCTCCGGTAGTAACCAGTAAATCCAAGAAATGACTGAAGTTCTTTCAAAGTTTGTGGTCTTGGCCAGGTTTTTAATGTTTCAGTTTTCACAGGATCAGTTTTAACACCGTCTCTGGACACAATGTGTCCTAAATAGCGGACAGAGGTTTGAAAAAACCTACATTTGTCAGGAGAGAGCTTTAGTCCATATTCTCTCAGGCGTTCCAGGACATGAGTAAGCCTGGTCTCATGTTCTTCCAAAGAACTGGAAAACACAATCAAATCATCCAGAAAGACGAGAACTTCTTTCAAATTGATGCCTTTCATGCACTTCTCCATAAGCCTTTGAAAAGTGCTTGGAGCATTTGTGATTCCTTGAGGCATGCGGTTGAATTCATAGAACCCAAAGGGGCACACAAAGGCAGTCTTTGGCTTGTCTGCCTCCTGCATCTCTATTTGATAATATCCCGACTTTAGGTCCATGACTGAAAACCATTGTGACCCTACGAGAGCTGAGAAGGACTCCTCCAGATTTGGCAGTGCATAAGCATCGCGGACGGTCTGCATGTTTAGTTTCCGATAATCCACACATAGCCTCACATCACCGTTCTTTTTTCGTACTACCACAATGGGTGACGAAAAGGGAGACTCAGACTCTCGAATGATGTTTGCTTCAAGAAGGGCTTGCAAATGCTTTTTCACAGCTTCAAAATCATGAGGGTGAATGGGTCGGGATCTCTGTTTGAATGGGGTCTCATCTTTCAAATTTATGTGGTGCTGAATCTTAGTTGCATGGCCGAAATCAAGCTCATGGTGAGAAAAGACGTCAGAAAAAGTGTTCAACTTTTGAGAGATTCTCTGTTTCCACTCTTCAGAGAGAGGTGAAGCACCAAAGTCAAATTTCAGGTCAGGTTTTGTGTCTGTAGTCTGCTGCTGGGTGGAACATGTAGCAGAGACTTTATTTTCCTCTATTATTGTATTTGGGATGACACATTCAGGGGCAACCAACTCAGCAATCACACAGTTGGTTGGCAGTGTGATGTCGTGGTTTGTCTCGTTTCTCAGTAGCACAGGAACCTTGTAGGGACTGCGTTTTGGTAAGGAAATAAGGCAACAATCAACAAGGATACCACCCGGTAACGATGAGCTAGTTGGATGTTCAAGGACTGCCCACTCACCAGACACTATGCCTTGATTGGAACACATAAAGCCCTCCAGCACCACCTTCTGGTTTGCTGGAAGAACTTCCTGAGTGTGAGCCTTAAGTTTCACTAAGCCTATTCTGCCACTGTCAGTTTGCTTTTTCCGTAGCTCGAGTACTTTCATGACTTGCTGATAGCCATAAGGGAGAGATTTCCAGTGAGGTAAAGGACTTTCTTGTCTCAACTCGTACAGTGGATCAAGAGAATTTGTGCCGATCAGCACAGGGATGTCACTGTTTGAACGGAGATCGGGAACAATTAAGGCCAAAGTGGATATTTCTGGTTCACTTTCAAGGAGATCTTTTGGGAATTTTATGACTGTCTCCACATATCCCAGATATGGGACGTTCTGGCCATTTGCTCCCTCAACTTCAAGAATGTCAGAAATCGGTTTGATTGGTTGCTCAGATAAATGTCTCTGGTAGAAGGATTTAGCTATGGTTGTGACCTGTGAGCCAGAATCGAGCAGACAACTGCACTCCACTCCATCAACAACTACTGTGGCTGTGCATTTTGTTCCCACAAGTCGACTTGGTAACTTGTTGCTGTGATACAGGTCAGTTTTTAAGTTCATAGCTTTCTTTTTCTTTGAGGGGATGGGACGTTGTTCATCCCGAGCTCCTGTTTGTCCCTCAACAGAAGCTTGAACTAGTTTAAATCGGGGTTGTTGTAGTAACTTTCCCACACACGCTGTTTGTCTTTGAGGGCTTTCCTTTTTGTCTCCACTAATGCTGGATTTGGATCATTATTGCAGCTAGAAGCAATGTGACCATCCTCACCACATTTGAAACAGTACCACGGCTTGGGTCTGGGCACCCTTGCCGTGATCTGTTTTATTCCTTGTTTCTCTGGCTCATTTTTTGCCTTGTTCTGTTGCTTCTTACTGCCTTTTGTTGCTTTCTTTGCAGGTTTCTCGGCACTGCTGGCTTTGAGCTGTGCTACTTGAGCTTGGAGATCTGCAATCTGCTTTCGGAGGTCATTTGTAGCAGTAGAAGAGGCATCTTCTGATTCAGGTTCATGACTGCTCATGCTGGACATGCATGTGGCTTGTACCTGTGATATAGCTCTCGTTTTAGTGATCCCCAGGTATTGCTTCATTCTCGTGGCTTTACTGGCTTGTTTATCCTCTTCAGTGCGTAGTAGGAGAAGGAGCTCAGCAAAGGGTGGGGGTGCACCTTTGCGTTGTTCAAGCTGGAGACTAGTTATCAATATGCTATCCCAACAACCACGGCAAAACTGCCGGAGAAGCTGTTTATCAGCATCACCAGGGGCAATTCCTTCCCTCCTAATTACTGCACTCAAGGAAGTGTGTAGCCTCTGTAAGTAGTCTGAAGCTTTCTCACCAACATTTTGGTTGGTGTTCAAAAAGCGAGCAAATAGCTCGTCACCATCCTCCACTGTGGCATAAGCTGAATCAAGAAGCTTCAGATAAGCTTCAGAAGTGGCTTTTGGGCCAAGCGATTTCACAATGTTGGCTGCCGGAGGTGAGAGGCTTTCAACAATTTTTCTCACAACCTGAGAGTCTGAGATCATGGGATCACTCAAACAAAACTCCACACTGCTGCGCCAAGCATCATAATCAACTTCAAAAGAAGGGTGTGGACTTCGTCCAGAAAAAGATTTCAGTTTGTAGGATAAGTTAGAATGAGATGCTGCTTCACTACTTTTGACAATGTGTTCGACAATGACACGCTGTACATCTGGTGTAGTGAGAACATCAGCTGGGATCTGGTGTGTGCCATCTACTGGCCTTTGTTTTTCAACAGCATGTGGTGCAACATCAGGTTCATTTGTGGAGGGCAAAGGCTCTTGCTCTGAGAGGGTCTCTGTCACATTACCTTGAGCCTCCTGATCCATTGACTCACCTATTCTCGTCAACTCTTCCCTCAAAATGTCTTCAAACGACCTGTTGCTCCTCTTTGCCAGATCTTTCAGCTCAGTCAGGTAAGTTACTGTTGCAGAAGCACTAACCTCACTACTATAAGCACTTCCCAGGCTCTGAATGTGGTGAATAACTTCTGGTTTTTCAGTGGTAGGTCTGGAAAAAGGCAGGTACCGTTTCTCTAGTTCTTTCACTGTAGCCTCATGTTGAAACTCAACAATAACCTTCACTTCTTTACTCTCTGAAGGCACTTCGATCAACCTTGCTACAGGACCAAACTGTTTCAAAAAGTCAAAAACCTCTTCATCAACCTTACTCTGAGTTAGTCCGCTGACTAAAACAGAATTCTGAACTTTCACATTCTCTGATTTCACCACTTCCATTTTTTAGATTTTCCCAACAAAATAAATTCAAAACAGAATTGGGCAAGATTGCAAAATTCAAGGCAAATAACTGCCAAATCAATCCTATGTTGCTCCAGTTATTCAATTGTTCACTTTAAATTTCTGATTTTCAAAATATGTGAATCATTAAAATATAACTTTTCAAATTAAAACCTCCTGGCTGCTGGCTCGCCAACTTTTCTGTAACCCACCTGGGTTAACTTACTCACAAGGACCAGAAACTAGGTTCAGAGGAGGGTTTAAAAGAGAAGTGAATATTCACTATGAATAAATGGAGCCACAAAATGATTGAACTTGAATAACAAGGAAGTTTATATGAAATAGAAAATATAGATTCAATGCATGACTTCAATTCTTCAACAAAACATAACCATAACAAAACATAACCATCTGATCAACAAAAAACAATCACTGTATCGCCATGTCAAAATCAGTTCCTCAAAAAATAAAATGTTCTCAAAAGGGTGCAAATTCCCTTCCAAATGTTCAGTTCAGTGTTCCTTTAGATCCTGGTTCGAGTTTAAGTTCAGTTTCAGTCAAAACAAAGTCAAGTCAGGTCTAAGAGCTCTTATGTTCAGTCAGAATAGTCAGAGGTGGTTGGACGCTCCTACCACACATCCTTTGCTCGATGGGTGATGAAGGATTCCCACCCTTAGAAATTCTTGATCTGCTCCTTGGATTAAGGAGGGTTCTGGTCACTCGCTGGGGCTCGCCATCTCCTTCGTCAAGGAGAATCCAATTCTCAAACATCCAACGGTTTCTGAAGGTTTCAAAAAACCTAGCCTGTATAGAAACAAGGCTATTACTAAATGAAATCAAACAATTTTTTATGGCCATTATGAAATAAAATGAAAATCTGTCACACATTCTTGCAACATAATGGTGATACAATGAATTATTTATCCATCTTCACCTTTTACTGTAGTTTCTTCTCTTAATAGAACAGTTTTTATCCCATTTTTAACCAACATATCCATTTTAACTTCATGAATTAGTATTTAACACTTTTTAACTCTTCAGCACATAAATCATGAACTGAATAACAGCACAAACACACTTTCACATTCAATAACAATCATATAAACAACACTAAACACAATATTTCATACAAGGAATATATTCAAAGTGAAAATAAAACTTAGATTCTTCCTGTACCTTTTCCTTATCAGATCATCAGTGCATAATGTATCTGCAGTTGATTATAACTCCAACATTCAAGAACATAATGAAACTATGAGTAAAATGAGATGCTTTGTAAAGTGCCTTGTGTCAATTGTGTGGCTAATAGAGTTAGCTGCTTTAGCTCAGCTCCATGCACTCACCAAGACTCATGCTCAACGAAACAAAACAACTCCTGATGCACAGGTCCAAGAATCATCCATTCACTCAGGTGGAGGTCTTCCTCCAGCCACCCGAGGGATAAAAAGCAGTTTAACTTGCTTCTTTTTTCACAGATGTTAATAGCTTTCGCCCCGCAGCGCACATGTGAGCTCCTGCCGACACTCCGGCACTTCCGCGAAGGGGCGGGACATGCGCTCCTCTAACCAATCACATGCGTGCATACTGGTAGTTCACAAGAATCAAATGCACCAGATATAAATCAAATAGAACAATATAGAAATAAAACAACAAGACAAATAAATCAAAATAACTACTGGGTTACACAAGCAAGAATACAGACATAAGAAAGAAAGAAATCATTAGTAAATGCTTCAATTGCTTCAAGTGCGATTGGTCAAGGGAGTTGCCATCAAGTTGCAGAAGAGGAGCCACTACCCCCCCCCTTTTTTTTTTGTTGTTTTTTTTTTGTGTGTCAACTTAGTCAGTGGTCCATAAGTGCTGGGTTTTAGAACACCTGATCTATTCTTCCCCGAACATGGGGTCGGATTAAGACCCTGGGTGTTCTCTGAACAATTGAGTCTTCAATTGTCTCTTGAAAGTAGAAAGAGACTCGGCGGAACGCACCGAGTTAGGAAGTTCGTTCCACCATCTGGGAACAACAGAGGAGAAGAGTCTGGCTGGAGGTTCAGAGCCGAGCTGGGCTGGAAGCTCCAGACGTCTCTCACATGCAGAGCGAAGAGGGCGTGAAGGAGAGCAGACCTGGATCAGGGAGTCCAGGTCGGCCGGAGCCGTTCTTGTAAGCGTTTTGTAAGCCAGGAGGAGAGATTTGAATTTGATCCTGGCTGCAACTGGAAGCCAATGAAGGGAGATGAACAGAGGAGTGGCATGAGCTCTTTTGGGCTGGTTGAAGACCAGACCTGCTGCATTCTGGATCCTCTGTAGAGGTTTGACTGTACATGCAGGGAGACCCGCCAGAAGAGAGACATCACGAGAGCCTGAACCAGAAGCTGGGGGGCCTGTTGGGTCAGGAAGGGTCTGATCTTCCTGATGTTGTCGAGGGCAATAACGACAAGACCGAGAAACTGAGACCACGTGAACCTTAAAGGTCAGCAGGTCATCAATCATGACACCCAGGTTTCTGGCTGAGTTTGTGGGCACAAGTAGGCTGGAGTGAAGTTGGACACTGATCTGAGGACAGATGGACAAGCTGGAAAGACCATGAGTTCAGTCTTAGACAGATTTAGCTGAAGGTGGCGTTCCTTCATGCAGGTGGAGGATCAGCCAGACATGCTGATCAGCTGAGACTGTGGTGTCGTCAGGTGGAAAAGAGAGGAAGAGCTGAGTGTCGTCAGCATACAGTGGTAGGAGAAGCCATGGGAGCGAATCACTGCACCAAGTGAGGTGGTGTACAGAGAGAAGAGTAAGGGGCCAAGCACAGACCCCTGAGGGACCCCTGTTGATAGGCCATGTGACCTGGACTCCTCCCCTCGCCATGACACTCTGAAAGATCTGCCTGTGAGGTGGACCTGGACCACAACAGGACGGAACCTGAGATGCCGAGGTCAGAGAGTGAGGAGAGGAGGATTTGATGGTTCACGGTGTCAAAGGCAGCAGACGAGTTCAGCAGCAGGAGGACAGAGGACTGACCAGCAGCAGGAGGACAGAGGACAGACCAGCAGCAGGAGGACAGAGGACTGACCAGCAGCAGGAGGACAGAGGACGGACCAGCAGCAGGAGGACAGAGGACGGACCAGCAGCAGGAGGACAGAGGACGGACCAGCAGCAGGAGGACAGAGGACGGACCAGCAGCAGGAGGACAGAGGATGGACCAGCAGCAGGAGGACAGAGGACGGACCAGCAGCAGGAGGACAGAGGACTGACCAGCAGCTCTTGCCAGCCGCAGAGATCCTGTGACTGACAGGAGAGCAGTCTCGGTGGAGTGGTCTCATCTGAAGTCTGACTGAAAAGGGTCCAGCAGGTTCTGGTTCCGCAGGTGTTCAGAGACTTGGTTAAATACTGAGCCTCCAGTATTTGACAGGAATGGTAGAAGTGAGACTGGCCTGTAGTTTTCAACCTGGGCTGGGTTGAGATGAGGCTTTTTTAGCAGTGGGGGGACGCGGGCTTGTTTAAAAGTAACAGGAAAAATGCCGGGTTCCAGGGAGGAATTGACAATGTGCGTGACTGCAGGTTTGATTATGGGCCAGATGGTCTGCAGAATGCTGGTGGGTGTTGGATTCAGAGGACATGTTGTCGGTTTTGAGCTCAGAAGAAGTCTGGAGATCTCATCCTCACTCAGAGGAGCAAAAGAGCAGAGAGAAGGAGCAGAGGTGGGTTTGAGCTGACTGGGCTGGTCAGGCTCAGAGAACTGGTTGCTGATTTCAGCCACCTTTTCAGTGAAAAAGGAGGCAAACATATCAGGAGTCAGCTCAGTGGATGGCTGAGCAGCTGGAGGAGAAAGCAGGGAGTTGAACGCCATAAACAGTTTTCTGGAATTAACGTGAATGTTCATGTCTCCCATGACAATCAGTGGTGTGCCATCATCAGGGATGTCAGAGAGTAACATGTCCATTTCAGAGACAAAGCCATCCAGATTACTCCCTGGTGGGCGGTACACAACCAGAACATGCTTTGATGGGAGTAGTGACCGTTAAAGCATGATATTCAAACGTTGTGTTGTTGTTTGACGGGCGCAGTGAGGAGAAGGACCAGTTGTCCGGAATGAGAATGCCAGCACCGCCTCCTCGGCCAGTAGAGCGAGGGGCGTGGCTTAACGTAGCACCGCCTCCTCAGCCAGTAGAGCGAGGGGCGTGGCTTAACGTAGCACCGCCTCCTCAGCCAGTAGAGTGAGGGGTGTGGCTTAACGTAGCACCGCCTCCTCGGCCAGTAGAGCGAGGGGTGTGGCTTAATGTAGCACCGCCTCATCGGCCAGTAGAGCAAGGGGTGTGGCTTAACGTAGCACCGCCTCCTCGGCCAGCAGAGCGAGGGGTGTGGCTTAGCGCAGCGGACGCAGAGAGTGCAGCTGGTGTAGCTGAGTTTTCTGGGCGGATCCAGGTCTCCGTCAGGGCGAGGACCTGAATGTTTGAGAGTTTCATCAGAGAACTGATGAATTCTGTCTTATTAACTGCGGACTGACAGTTCCAGAGACCGGAGGTAACTGAGTGTGGGCTGGACCACTTCCAGAGAGAGCGGTTGTGTGGATTGCGTTTGCGGAGGACTACGCATCTTTTCCGGTTGCCGACGATGACTGGGATACGTAAGACACACATTGTGCGTTAGACTGTGACAGACAGACCTTAGTGAAGCCGGTGTCCTAGCTCGGTGGACTCGCGCAGGTAGACTCGCAGGTCTTTACCCTCTGTGGGCTGACGCCAAAGCGCAGTCTGTGCTGTGAAGTACCTGACGGAGTCACAGCTGTTTCCAACTTGACCGATTGCGCCCGGCTGACCCGCCCCTGTCTGATGTCACTGGAGCCAGACAGTAGAAGGTGTGACCCACGTCAACGACCTCTCTACTGGGCAGACAGAAACCGAAACTGCAGTGCAAGCACCTAACCACCCCCAAACACAGCAACAACAACATAATAAGCAATTCAAACTCACCAAAGCTGGCTCTAACTTCTGCAGTCTAAGATTCAGTGCTTGATTACTGAAGTCACAGATTCTGCTGTCTTTATAGGCAAGGCTGAAGACTCTGCTGCGTTGATCACCATCAGTTTAAAGTTGGTATCATAACTTCTCCTCTGTTGTTGCTCAGTTGTCCAGCGTTCAGCCCCTTTGTTCCAGACGATCCGTCATTTTTCATCAGATCATTTGATCTCATTTCATCGCTCCACTCGCTCTCTGGTCAGTGATACTTTGGCTCCATCTAGCGGCGCAGATGTGTATTGACCATCTACCGTAAGTCCGCGATTATAACACGACTCCACTTTTGAGGATGCAATTTCTGGAAAAAAACATTGTCTTATATTCGGGCCAATACGGTACATGCAAAGTCAATGTAGTGACGCGATTGTCTCTCAATCTTGAGCGGCAGGCGACGGACGGCAAGCGTTTCCAACGAAAAATCCGCGCACCAGTTGACTTGCACTGCCGGTCGGCCCCGCTTGCTGCTCGACGCCCGAAGCCCACTGCTTCATCGCTCCACGCTCGTCGCTCGAGTTGAAATATTTCAACTTTTCAAACGAATTCGCCAGCCTATAGATAGGACAGCCTATCAGCATGGAGGTCTTCACGGACATGCTGACGGAGGGCAGCAGGGCTCCGACCACGCAGAACAGTTGGCATGATGCCAAGGCGAGCGGCAAGCTGTTTGCGCGATCTCATTTGTCCACCGCTTCTGATGGAAACACAGCGTCAGCCTGAAGCAGCGCTGGAACCGGTGCCATCCAGGCGCAGCTCCTGTAGCGCTGTGACGTTCAATGAACGAGTCGTTCGTTTGAACGACTCTTTTAAGTGAACGACGAGAGCCGGTTCACAGCTGTCTGAGAGCCGTTCCTTTGTGCAAATAGTCCACGCTTCCTTCAAGTGTCTCCTGAGTGTCTCCTGAGTCCAGCTGTCACGCTGCTTTCATGTGAACGACTGAGTTTCAGTTTTCCGCAGCTCACTCCAGTCACCTGAACGCAGCAGCTAACTAGCGGAGGAGAAGTTTGTAGAACCCAGAGCGGAGCCAGTGTTTTGGAATTACTGGTTTCCCTATTGGCGACTGGGGTTCTTTCACGTCCCTTGTTGCTGATAGATGTTAACATCCAAATAAAAAGCCGTTCAGACCTTTAATGAGTCTGATTTCAACACCTGCTGCTACTAGCAGCAGCAGCAGGAAGTGCTAAAGGAAGTCAGTCACCAGTTAACAAGGATACCAGTTAATTTGAAACACCATATGGACCGCTTTTTCAGAGGTTTTAGCAATGGAACACACACACACACACACACACGCACAGACGGACAGCCGGGTGCACACAGGACTGTGGGACAAACAGAAGAACCCTGTCCACTGCTGCTGTGCAGGAGACAGTGATGAGGAGGCTGTGATGTTTTCACACACCAATGATAAAATTTGTGGGTCTAGCGTGGCGCGGTGTCATTTGTCGCACGAATGCAGTCGCATTAAACGCGTCTGGTGGAAACCCACCGTTAGGGGTTCTACAGTTACATCTGGAGATGTGTAATCCACCCATGTTGAGAGCTTATGTTTGAGATCTTGTACAGGTCACCAGTCTGGCCACAAGAATGTCTTCATTCACTAAAATCTTCTGTGGGAAATGGCAGAACACATGACACAAAACTACTGCTTTTCAGTTTGCATTCATTTGGGTGATCAAAATGAAGGTTTTGTGTGTGTACATCCTGTTTACATGTTTACATGGAAAATGAGGAGCAACGGGAGAGATTCAGAGGAGACTCAAGGTTAAATATAGAAAATATCCTCGAGCATGGGCTGATCTACCAGGGTGGCACAGGGGGCCAAATGCCACCGTAAAATTAACCCTTGCCACCCCTACTGCCACCCCAACTGGCAGCAATGATAGAACAATTTAACAGTTATGAGCGTGAAGTTCTGATGTCCTACGACAGTGAATGCATCACGAGAGAGCGCAAGAGCATTGCGAGACTTCTTTGACGGTAGAGGCGCGAATATGGGCGCAAAGCGAGAGCGAGCCAGTTGGGCTCGAGGAGGAAGGAATGAGGAAAGAGGTAAAAACCACAATCTAGTATTTGAGGCGCGCAGGCGCCGACCTTCATAATCCGTCCGGTTCGCTGCTACTCACCCGAACAACGGGGCTGGGTGTGTGTGTGAGTGTGAGCTCACAGGAGGAAAAATCAGAGTCCAAAGTGACCGTGTTTCTGCTTAAAACCCACCGAATCGAACCGAAACCAGCCCCATGTGTCTTGTTCGCATATAAACACAGACACAGAGATCCACACATCATAGCTTATAAACACACTGAACATTGACTCGGTTTCTGTAAAGGGTAACCTTGAAAATTGACTTTGAATCTTACAGAAATGAAGAGGAAAGGGACTCTACACAATTTTTTAAAGGTCAGAGGAAACAAAATTAAGTACAACATGAGGTGGACGTAGAGGGTGAAGATAAAGACAAGCTAGTGCAGGGGTGGCAAACACACAGCTCGCGAGCTGCATGTGGCTCTTGGCCAATAGGAATGCAACTCTTTGCACCTCATTTGATTTCCTTTATGTGGCTCTTTGTCTAAAAATAAATCATTTTTATGTTAACACTTTATCTGAACCCCCCCCCCCCCCCCCCGTATAACACATTATAAGTGCATTTATAAAGCATTATGATGCCATTATAACACGTGTAGCTATAGTTATAAACATTCATAGAAGATCACAATGCCAGGACCTAACCTGAACCCTAACCCTAACCCTATGCTGTATAGTGCTGTATAGTGAGTTATAAAGCATTGTGATCATGTAAGAGTGTTTATAACTACTTATAATGTGTTATGCCGGGTGCTTAAAGCGATACTTCAACATTTTGGCAAATTGGCCCATTTAGGGCAATTCCCTAGTCATTTAGAACAGCCTACTTACTTTTTTAGTGAGGGCGAGCTGTTGTTTATTCAGCGGTGGGTCTGAGGAGAGCTTCACGGCGGACATAATGGAAGTGGACGGTACAGCTGCTTCCCTCGTCAAACTCATCAAATACACAATCCAACAACCCCAAAACACTTTGGTGGACACGTTATAATCTGCACATTCACTACGCTATTCACGTTCACATTCACGACTTTGCAAAGGAGACGATGCTTTTCCCCAATTTTGGAATTTCCATTGCATCATCCACCGGGAGCAACTCGTGTCTAAAACTCTAAATTTACAACACGTCATGAAACCTTTGATGAACATTGTAAACTACATTCGTACACACACTCTCAATCACCGTCAGTTTAAAAACCTTATTTCAGAACTTGACGCAGAACTGCCAGGTGACCTGCACTGTGAGATGGCTCTCAAGAGGTAACGTGGCATCATGCTTTTACAATCTTTTGGATGCAGTCAAACTGTTTATGGCTGAAAAGAACAAAAGTTATCCCCTGCTCTCAGACCATAAATGGCTCATGGATTTGTCATTTCTAGTGGACATGCTTTCACATTTGGATAAGCTTAACTTGGATCTGCAGGGGGAGTTAAAAATTCTACCTGATTTGGCGCAAAGCGTATTTTCTTTTATGGTCAAACTCAAGCTTTTCAAAACGCACATTCAAAAGGGCGATTTAACCCACTTCCCGACTCTGCGCAAAACGTGCGCACAGACCCCCGCCACTAAAATGAACACAACCCGGGATGCGACGCTGCTTGGACAGCTGCACGAGAGCTTTACTACGAGGTTTGAGGATCTACAGGAGAAAAGGCCACAGATTACGTTTCTTGTGGACCCATTCAACGCGGAGACTGACTGCTTAAAAACTCCACTTGTCGCTGACGAGGCCGCGAGGGAGATGGAGATGATTGACCTACATGAGGACGTCAGACTAAAGTCCATTCTGAAGGAAGGTACCGTTGTGTTTTGGAGAGCTGTGCCCACTGAACAGTAGTGCGTGAAGAAAGCTGCACTGACACTTCTTTCAATGTTTTCATCAACGTATGTCTGCGAGTCCCTGTTTTCCACCTTGAAACATGTGAAATCAAAGCATCGATCTGTTCTGACTGACACTCATGTGAAGGAACTGCTCAGAGTTATGGAATACAAGCCTGATCTATAGAGGATTGCTAGAGAAACAAGAACAAGAAATGCCAGAAGTCCCACTGAGGTTTTCAGCCCACCACTCCAGTAAGGTAAGAAAAATGTGCTGTAATGATACAAAACATGTAAGCACGTTATTTACTTACTGCCCTGTATGTTAACATGTAAATAGCTTGTCTGACAAATACACACATATATTACACACATACACATATGTCTACCAGAGCATCTGAAGTTCGTTCAGCAGTTTGTCTGAAAAGAGAGTTGAAGTTGAAGTTGAAGTTTTATTCATGGAATGCCCCTTGAGATGTAGCATCTCGTTTTCGAGGGGGTCCATAAACACATACATATCTAACACAATTTACAATAACATACATAAATGCACACATATAAACATGAGCAGACACACACACACACACACACACACACACACACACACACACACGCACAGGACAGACATGCTTCTTTGTTCCCTCACCCCCCAATCCTCCATGAATTGAGAAACAGGTAATACATCATTGACGAAAGTTCAAAGGGAAAAAAAAAAAAAAAACCAACTAAAAACTAAAAACATAAGCACGAAGCTTTAAGGTGTGGAAATAATAAGGATTGGAATAGACCCAAAGATGTTATATCATGAATGGATAAAGGTAACCTATTCCAATCAGATGGAGCCCTGCACTGGAAGGCTCTGCGACCAATTTCTCTGTTTGTACGTGGAACAGTAAAAGTAAGACTATGAGTGCTTCTTAAATAATATACAGAAGTAACTGGAACCAGAAATCGTTTAAGATACAGAGGACAATAAAAATAAATACATTTGAAAATGAATAGTATCCAGTGATATTGTTGCCTTTCATATGGTTGCAACCAATTCAGCTTCTCAAACAAAATACAGTGATGAGTTCTATGAGGACATCTGAGTATGAACCGACAGAGAGAATTGAAGAGAACATTTAAAGGCTTGTTTTATGCATTTCTTGAATTGTATAGTGTTGTTTGTGGTCAGTTTGAAAAGAACGCAGTTACATTGTCCTGTTGTATTGTCAGGAGTTAGTGTTATATGGCTAACATTGGGTTTTATTGGGTGTGTGTCTGTCTATTTTGGCAGGTTGGTGAATAGTGTGCCTCTTTGGCTCTCTCTGTGAAGAATTTTGGCTCTTTCCCTCTTACTTGTTCGCCACCCCTGAGCTAGTGGGAGAGAGACGAGCAAAGAAAATCTGGCCAAGATAACCATAGACAGGAGGAGGTGAGAGAACATATGGAGGACAGGAGAGCACCACCAAAATTAGATGTCAAAGAGAAAGGAAAGGGAAAGGACAGTGCCTGAGCCACCACCAATGACTTCCAGTAGAGCTGGGCCTCATGGTATGGAAATTGATTCTGCATAATTTACTAAGTTAGATATTACAGTTTTTCACGATTGTTAACACACATTTCTCAATACTGCACACACAAAACTGAAAACTGCACACACAAAATGCTAAACCTGACACTCCCTTTGCAAGAACACTCTTGCCATCAAATCTCTACATTGTGTTCACAAAATGGAGCTCATGTTTTCATATGCTACACACAGTCGTATGACACACACCATTCATTCAACTAAGCTTTTGCTGCACACTACCAAGCATTTACAGCACATTGTAGTGAAAAACTGAAAACACTATTGTAAAATGGAACACACCATATGAATGACAGTGACTCTGGAAAATAAGATATTTCTCCTTTTGTAAAAATGACTCAATGTTTCATTAAAAAACTCAAAACTCATTTCATTAAAAAAATTAAAACTTAAAACAGCACACAAATATGCAGCCAAAAATGTTTTATTTTTGGACATCGTTGAGGAATCATCATGATCCAGCATCATCATGCCTTTGGTCCCTGTCAGGCCAGAGGCCTCGTCCACATCACAGGCCAGGTTCTCCCTATGGAGACGTCTCTGAAGAACCGCCTTGAGTGGCGCATGAATCCCTGAATGGACTCGAGGCTGACGTCCCCACAGGCTCCTTCCTGGACCAGTGGGACCTGGGTCTGGGGGTTTCACTCACACACCGTCCACCTCCAAGCAGAGAAGAACTTCTTTATGGGGTCGAGGAATGGAGCGTAATGTGGGAGGAATAACAGCGTAAAGTGTGGCTGGTCCTGGAACCACTGACGTTCAAGCAGAGCCCGGTGGAAACGCACACTGTCCCAGAGGACAACATCAGTAATTCTTTGAGGATCATTAGTGTGATCTGGTGGAACAAGTTGTTCATGGAGGTCATCAAGCAAGGCCAGCAGCAAGTCTGTGTTATAGGCACTAGGGCTGAACGATATATCGTTATCATATCGATATCGGGATATGAACATTCAGGACATTAGTTTCTCAAAATATATATCTGGCATGGATATCAAGATATGAAATTTTGCCCATATCATTCAGCCCTAATAGGCACCAAGATGTAGGGAGACCGGGGACAGTTGTAACACTCTCAGTTTGACCAATCAGGAAGGAGCTGTGGTGCTGTCCTCAATGTAGCCCATGCCCACTTCCAAAGTGAGCTCACAGGTGAAGTTGCATGTCCCTATTGTAAAAAGCTCTCTGTTTTAGAGAAGAAAAACTATTTTTCAGGCAAGAAAGTAAAAATGTTCACCTTAAATATTTTTTGCATAGTGTCCTTTGTGTTGCAGATACAGTTCTTTCACTTACATAAGTGCAATTATTAGTTTCTCTAGTTTAATTTGATGTGTTACAGCAGTGCCAGCTTTGAAGCTAAATGCTAAGAATGGTTAGCTTTTTAATGGCTGCCTGGGTCAGGGATGGTTGTAACAATTTTTTAAGAAGAAATTATCCTTGTCACATTTCCACCACACTGTAGTCACAAATTGCAACCCCTAGATCGTAGCGAGCATGGTCTGTTTAAAAAATGTATCAACACAGCCAGCGACGCATGGATGAGGATGAATCCTGCTAAAACCATGAGCATCTACAACATCCTGAATCTGGTTAACTCTGTGATCACACTTGCTGTGACACCCAACACACGAGCTAGATTTCAAAGTACACGAATATGGCCTTTTAATCTCAGATGATTGACTCCTCAGATGATAAAAAACATCTGCATTGTGTGTTTGGAGCACTTTAGTAATTCATGGCCAAAGGAAGTGTGGATCAGATATCAGCAATGTAGATTTTGGGCCCATGAAGCCTGCATCCCATGAAAGGACTGGTAGATTTGCCACAATTGCCTGTCTGATTAAACAAAATGGCAGTTAAGATGGTTAATTGGTTCAAGAGTGGTTTGTTGATTGTTCCATAGATCTTTTATTTATTTTGTGATTTCTAAATTTATTTATTTTATAGTATATGTTTGTATTGTATTTAACTTGCACTTTTTAGTTATTTTTTATCATTATTTTTGTGTTCTTGGATTTATATTTTTCCTTCTTTAAAATTCATTGTAGTTCTTGCGTATGAATATTAGTGTGGGTCTTTGTTAAAGGGCAACTCCAGTTTTTTGACACCTGGACCTTATTTCTAGGTGTGTCACGCTCATATACTCACTCAGACAAACATGGTGCAGCTCGGAGTCCTTCAGAAGTTATTTAGATCCAACCGATTTAGCGGGGGCCACGGCAGGGGAGCTTCAGCGCGGGACATAATCTCTGCAAAATCGCTCATTTCGGCTGTATTTCTTCATCCATCGCAGTGTTATCATAAAGTCAGCTCATCTACTGTCTTCAGGCGGGTCAGCTGACAGTTTTCGCTAACTTAGCCACAATTAGCTCGGATGGGAACGTTGCAGCTCCTCTCCCCAGCAGAGAGGCACTCTGAGTCGGCCTCGGCGCCCTGGGCAAGTGCCCCGGATGCCCAGCCTAATCGCCGGCCCTGGTTACTGTACATCACAGGTAGGCTACAATACCTGTATGTCAGTGCTGTACTGTACTGTATGGGACTTACAAGCACAAACTGGAGCTGTAGCTCCGTCACCTGGTCTGTGTTTCTTTGGAACGGGACCCTGTAGACCTGGTTAATGAGGACACGGTCCAGTGTAGACCACGGTCCCCGGGGGGGGTGGGGGGTGGGGTAATGGTGGCTGAGGCATACATCCCTGGCGTGGGGAGGGGGGCCATCCATTCGGAGAGGTGTGCGTCAACTCGCGGGCCCTGGGGGGGGTAGCGTGACTGTCTTGGAATCCAGTCGATGTCGGCTCTTCCTATCATTGTGAAGCAGAATTCACCAAGCGTTGGATTGTTCACCCACTAATAGGGAACGTGAGCTGGGGTTAGACCGTCGTGAGACAGGTTAGTTTTACCCTACTGATGATGTGTTGTTGCAATAGTAATCCTGCTTGAATCATGTTTGCTTGAATGTAAGTGCTTGGAAAAACGTTTAAATGTTAAAGTATAGTCAGATGGTAACAGAATATTATTTTGTGTACAATGCATTATAGAATTATTGCTCAGTTTAAATTCCAAAATTGAACATACCAAAAATATTCTCCCTTGTTAAAATGTTAGTATGTGATGGATGTAATGAACTGTTTTAAGTTGTGATAATGTTAAATTAGTGCAGATTCAGGGTAGTTGTGAACCTTCTCCCCTCCATCTTCTAGATTTATTCAGATCCAGATGTGAACCACCACCGACACAGCAAAAAAGGGAGGGTTTTCCAAAGACTCTCCAGGGAGGAGCCAGGAGAAGCTTCCGGAGTGACTGGCACCAAGCTAACCCTGGTTAGAGTACTCAGTCCAGGGATGCAGCACACTGTTTTGCCTGTCATCATTTTTCCCTTCCAGAAACCCCAGAGACTATTTACTTCATTTGATGGTTGGAAAAAAGAAACAATGTAAGACAGTGGTGTTGCTTCTCAGTTTCTGTATGTCTCTGTTTGGGTCACTGAACAAATCTGATCAATAAAACCTTAAAAATAAAGAGTTGAAAATGTGACAGCAGTGTAAATTCTGCTGAACATGAAGCAGTGTTTTGCTGTTCTTGTTTTTTGATAGCTCTTATTTTGTGTGTATTACTGTACAGAAACAACCTGTATGAACATGGTTACAAAATATTTTTGTAGTTTTTCTGACTGGAAGCTAAATGAATTCATATGGGAATTCATATGGGATCAAAATTTGATTTTGATGCAATTAATATAACCAGACCGCACGGTGGCGCAGTGGTTAGCGCTCTTGCCTCACAGCAAGAAGGTCCTGGGTTCAAATACCGGCCAGGGCTCCGGGCCTTTCTGTGTGGAGTTTGCATGTTCTCCCCGTGTGTGTGTGGGTTCCCTCCGGGTACTCCGGCTTCCTCCCACAGTCCAAAAACATGCATGGCAGGTTAATTGATCACCCTAAATTGCCCCTAGGTATGAATGTGTGAGTGAATGGTTGTTTGTCTATATGTCAGCCCTGCGACAGACTGGCGAACTGTCCAGGGTGTACCCCACCTTCGCCCACAGCAGCTGGGATTGGCTCCAGCCACCCGCGACCCCGAAAGGGATAAAAGCGGCAGAATGAATGAATAATATAACCAATGTCCAGAGCTTTGTTTAAGTCCCATGACCCGTTGATTGTGTATTTTGACCTTAGCATCTGTCATCCACTAACATGGAGCTGTTAGCATCAGTTGTCCAGTAACATGGAGTTGTTAGCATCTCCTATTCACTAATATGGAGCATTTAGCCTCTCTCACCCACTAACATGGAGTTGTTAGCATGTCCCATCCACTAACATGTATCTGTTAGCATCTGTCTTCCACTAACATGGAGTTGTTAGCATCTGTCATCCACTAACATGGAGTTGTTAGCATGTCCAATCCACTAACATGTAGCTGTTAGCATCTGTCTTCCACTAACATGGAGTTGTTAGCATCTCCCATCCACTAACATGTAGCTGTTAGCATCTGTCATCCACTAACATGGAGTATTTAGCATGTCCTATCCACTAACATGGAGCTGTTAGCTTCTCCCATCTGCTTTTGACAGTCACTGAATGAAGGCACTGAGTGTCACAGTTTGATTGACAGCTGCTGTCAGCTGTGTAACTGCACCGTATGTCCATATATGGTCATGTCCGTTAGAGTGGAGAGAGGAGAAAATAGTAATTTCTGTTTGGGGAAACAACTGCTCCTTGTTCCTTTCCTGTTGGGCAAAACTGAACAAAAAATATCACGTTTGATAGGAAAATTAGTTGTCTTTCACTTGGTGAGGCTTTTGGCGCAGTCAGGCTTTTAGTTTGGACCATAGAGGCCTCAGTTTGCGAGAAGTGCGAGATTTTTCCCCATCCGGCTCCATTATAACTGAGAGCAAAAAAAATGCAGAGCGCACACCTTTTCATACCTGTGAAAACATACATATAACATGCATTTTTCACAACTTGTGTTACATCATCTTGTTCAGGAGAACCTGGCGAGGCTTTACGTGTGCTTGGTTTGTTGATAGAAGTCACAGTTTAGCCACACTCGATGCTTGTTCGAGGGGCTGACAAAAGGCAATTTTTTAAAGTTTTTTCCCATTATAACGGGTGAGGGCAGGAGCAAGGCAGGATTTCAGACTTCCAACTTTGAACGCTAATAAAATCCACACTGTTAGACTTTTGACAAAGTTATTCACAACTTTTGTAGAGAAATTTGTCTTCTTTCACGTCGCGTAACTCTTATGTCTGTACGAAAAACGGTCTCAGAGGAGATAATTTTTTCGTGAGGAGTGATTTTGAGCAAAATTTTACTTTGAAAGGGAAATCGCAGACTTCCTGTTGGATTTAGGTCAGGGGTGTCAGCACGTGAATTTTAGATCTCGATGAGACAAACGCGTCAACGTTAGTTTGATCTCTCTGCAACATTCCTATGCGACGTGGCGCTTATTTTACTGTTTATAGGTGGCGCTAGAGAGCAGATGAGGTGAATTTTTTCATTTTATGAAATTTTTCACCAGTCATGATGTGCGTGCCAAATTCGGTGAGTTTTCGTGCATGTTTAGGGGGTCAAATTTGCGTTTATTTGGGCGTTAGTATAATAGAGAAGAAGAACAAGAAACGAACGAATAACAATAGAGACCTTGCCCTCCGGGCTCGGTCCCTAATAAACATCAAACAATATATAATAATGTTATTTTAACATATATAAATATACAATACTATATCACTATATATAAGTGAATAGTGGCTTAAAAGTGAGTGTGCAGGATTCTGATGATTTGTGCAGCCTGCTTCCAGAGGTCAGAGGAGTTAACAGGTGGTGGTGCATCTGGTGACGTAGATGTCACTGTAAATTGCACCCGATGGCCCTCTGGACACCCTCTGAAGCGCCTTCTTCTCTGCTACCATGCAGCCTCCATATCAAACAGGGAGGCAGGAGCTCAGGACGCTCTCCACAGCACAGCCAGAGGGATCTGAGTAGTTCAGAGTTCAGTGCTGCCCTCCTCAGCTTCCTCAGAAGAGAGGCGCTGATGGGCTTTCCTCATGACAGCTGTAAGGAAAGTGTTAGTGCTCAGGTGAGGACAGGTGGACGCTGAGGTATTTGATGGACGGGACATTCTCCACTGCTACTCCATCGATGTAGAGCGGGGAGGGGCTGGAGGGGGCAGACCTGTGGAAGTCCACAACCGTCTCCTTGGTCTTCTGAGTGTTGAGGATAAGGCCGTTTTCTCCACACCACCGTGTCAGGTCCTCCACTTCCTTCCTGGACTCGTCTCCATGGGTGATGAGTCCGACCACCCCTGTGTCATCTGCGAACTTGATGACCAGATTGTTGTTGTGCCGAGCTCTGCAGTTGAAGGTCACCAGCGTGTCCAGCAGCGGGCTGAGCACACATCCCTGGGGTTCTCCGGTGTTCAGGAGAGGATGAGGTAGAGGATGAGGTGTTGTTGATCCTGACACTCTGCGGCCTCCCAGTCAGCAAGTCCAGGACCCAGTTGCACAGTGATGAGGGGTTCTCAGTTCAGCCAGTTTGGACACCGGATTCAGCAGGATGAGGGTGTTAAATGCAGAACTGAAGTCCAGGAACAGCAGCCTCAGGTAGGAGTCCTTGTTCTCAGTGGAGATAGCGTCAGCTGTGGAGCGGTTCCGCCTGTATGCATGCTGGTGGTGGGAGTCGACAGCCACACTGACTTTAGGGGCCTCAACACCAGCTGCTCGGAGCACTTCATGGGCTGAGTGCAGCTGGACGGTCGTTGTTGAAGCACAAAGCTGCAGAGGCAGGGGTTAATTTGTGCCGGATCCTGCCGGAACAGGATCCGGCACCTCTTGATTTTTATCTGTCTGTGTTCCGGGACCTCTATGGGCGGATCCGGCACCTCCGTCACAGGAAAAAAAAAATCTCGTTAATTGCATAAAATAATATATATATTACCATATTAATTCACAGAGCAAATGTCACTAATTTCACGTTGTTTAATACACTTAAAAGTAAAAAAAAATAAGTCATTTAAAAGAGCCGCAGATCTGCCAATGCACTGAATTAAACCCCGACACTGACAGAAAATTGTCGCATCTGAGATTATTGATGAAGAGAGTAAGCAAGGGCTAATCAAACATGTCTAAAAAACCGTTAAATTTACTGTCATTTTAAAAAAGAAGGAAGGGGAACGCAATGATGGCTCAAAACGAGTCCAAATAACACCAGCAAGTGACACCGAGCCGAAACAGGGAGGAGGAGGAGAATCCGGACATGGCCGTGATGTGGAGTGTTTTGGACTGTTAAATATGGTAAGAACACTGTCTGTTATTAGGCCGCCGTGCCAGATTTTAAGTGATAATAGAATATTTGTCTCCGGTGGGCTCACCACCCACCGAGGGAACCGTAGGGGCCGGGTGCAGTGTGGATTGGGTGGCAGCCGACGGCAGGGTGCCCGGCGACCCGATCCCCGGACACAGAGACTGGCTCTAGGGACATGGAATGTCACCTCGTTGGCGGGGAAGGAGCCTGAGCTTGTGAGGGAGGTTGAGAGATACCGGCTAGATATAGTCGGGCTCACCTCCACACATAGCCTGGGCTCTGGAACCCAACCTCTCGAGAAGGGCTGGACTCTCCACTTTTCTGGCGTTGCCCGCGGTGAGAGGCGGCGGGCTGGTGTGGGTTTGCTTATAGCCCCACAGCTCAGCCGCCATGTGTTGGAGTTCACCCCAGTGAACGAGAGGGTTGCATCCCTGGTCCTTCGGGTCGGGGATAGGTGCCTCACTGTTGTCTCGGCTTACGGGCCGAACAGCAGTGCAGAGTACCCGGCCTTCTTGGAGTCCCTGGGAGGGGTGCTGGACAGTGCTCCGACTGGGGACTCCATTGTTCTACTGGGGGACTTCAACGCCCACGTGGGCAGCGACAGTGAGACCTGGAAGGGGGTGATTGGATCGCACGGCCTCCCCGATCTGAACCCGAGTGGTGTTCTGTTATTGGACTTCTGTGCTAGTCACAGTTTGTCCATAACGAACACCATGTTCAAGCACAGGGGTGTCCATAAGTGCACTTGGCACCAGGACACCCTAGGTCGGAGGTCGATGATCGACTTTGTTGTCGTGTCATCTGACCTCCGGCCGCGTGTTTTGGACACTCGGGTGAAGAGAGGGGCAGAGCTGTCGACCGATCACCACCTGGTGGTGAGTTGGATTCGCTGGCGGAAGAGGAAACCAGACAGACTTGGCAGACCCAAACGTGTTGTGAGGGTCTGCTGGGAACGTCTGGCGGAACCCTCTGTCAGCATGGCTTTCAACTCCCACCTCCGGGAGAGCTTCTCTCATGTCCCGAGGGAGGCTGGGGACATTGAGTCCGAGTGGACCATGTTCTCCACCTCCATTGTCGAAGCAGCTGCTCGGAGCTGTGGTCGTAAGGTCTCCGGTGCCTGTCGTGGCGGCAACCCCCGAACCCGGTGGTGGACACCGGAAGTAAGGGCTGCTGTCAAGCTGAAGAAGGAGTCCTATCGAGCCTTGCTGGCTCATGGGACTCCCGAAGCAGCTGACGGGTACCGGCAGGCCAAGCGAACTGCAGCCCGAGCAGTTGTGGAGGCAAAAACTCGGGTCTGGGAGGAGTTCGGGGAGGCCATGGAGGAGGACTATCGGTCGGCCTCGAAGAAATTCTGGCAAACCGTCCGGCGCCTCAGGAGGGGAAAGCAGGTCTCCGCCAACACTGTTTACAGTGGAGGTGGGGAGCTGCTGACCTCAACTGGGGATATTGTTGGACGGTGGAAGGAATACTTCGAGGACCTCCTCAATCCCATCGCCACGTCTTCCGTGGAGGAAGCAGAGGCTGAGGTCTCAGAGGTGGACTCGTCCATCACCCAAGCTGAAGTCACTGAGGTGGTTGGCAAGCTCCTCGGTGGCAAGGCACCGGGGGTGGACGAGATATCGGCCTGAGTACCTTAAGTCTCTGGATGTGCAGGGACTGTCTTGGTTGACACGTCTCTGCAACATCGCGTGGCGGTCGGGGACGGTGCCTCTGGATTGGCAGACCGGGGTGGTGGTCCCCCTGTTTAAAAAGGGGGACCGGAGGGTGTGCTCCAACTATAGGGGGATTACACTCCTCAGCCTCCCCGGGAAAGTCTATTCAAGGGTACTGGAGAGGAGGATCCGACCGATAGTCGAACCTCGGATCCAGGAGGAACAATGCGGTTTTCGTCCTGGTCGTGGAACAGTGGACCAGCTCTATACCCTCCATAGGGTGCTCGAGGGTTCGTGGGAGTTTGCCCAACCAGTCCACATGTGTTTTGTGGATTTGGAGAAGGCATTCGACCGTGTCCTTCGTGGTGTCTTGTGGGGGGTGCTCCGGGAATACGGAGTCCGGGGCCCCTTGTTAAGGGCTGTCCGGTCTTTGTATGACCGGAGTAGGAGTCTGGTCCGCATTGCCGGCTGTAAGTCGGACCTGTTCCCGGTGCATGTTGGACTCCGGCAGGGCTGCCCTTTGTCACCGGTTCTGTTCATAATCTTCATGGACAGAATTTCTAGGTGCAGCCAGGGGCCGGAGGGGGTCCGGTTCGGGAACCACAGGATTTCATCTCTGCTTTTTGCAGATGATGTTGGCTTCATCGAACCCGGACCTACAGCATGCACTGGGGCGGTTCGCAGCCGAGTGTGAAGTGGCAGGGATGAGGATCAGTACCTCCAAATCCGAGGCCATGGTCCTCGACCGGAGGAAGGTGGCTTGCCCCCTCCAGGTTGGTGGAGAGACCCTAGCCCAAGTGGAGGAGTTCAAGTATCTTGGGGTCTTGTTCACGAGTGGGGGACGGATGGAGCGTGAGATTGACAGGCGGATCGGTGCAGCGGCTGCAGTGATGCAGTCGTTGTATCGGTCCGTCGTGGTGAAGAAGGAGCTGAGCCGAAAGGCGAAGCTCTCGATTTACCGGTCAATCTACGTTCCCACCCTCACCTATGGTCATGAGCTTTGGGTCATGACCGAAAGGACAAGATCCCGGATACAAGCGGCCGAAATGAGCTTCCTCCGTAGGGTGGCTGGGCGCTCCCTTAGAGATAGGGTGAGGAGCTCAGTCACCAGGGAGGAGCTCGGAGTAGAGCCGCTACTCCTCCACATCGAGAGGAACCAGCTGAGGAGGCTCGGACATCTGTTTAGGATGCCTCCTGGACGCCTCCCTAGGGAGGTGTTCCGGGCATGTCCCACTGGGAGGAGACCCCGGGGAAGACCCAGGACACGCTGGAGAGACTATGTCTCTCGGCTGGCCTGGGAACGCCTTGGGATCCTCCCAGAGGAGCTGGAGGAAGTGTCTGGGGACAGGGAAGTCTGGGCATCCCTGCTGAGACTGCTGCCCCCGCGACCCGGCCCCGGATAAGCGGTAGAAAATGGATGGATGGATGGATGGATAGAATATTTGTGTGATGATCCATTGTAAGCTCCGTGCAGCTCCTGCTGCGTGTCTCAGTCAGCTGTTAGCTTAGCTGTTAGCCACCGACGAACTAGCTGGCTTTGAACGATTCCTTCATGCTCCAAAATCAGTCGACAGGACGAATCTCAACTTCTGAGAAGGTGGAGAGAAGATTTAAACGCTGAGCATCTGGGACAGAACGGGAAAGGTTGTTACTGACGGACAGTTCAGTTCTGAGAGGAAGGGTCTGAGCTGCATCATGGCGGCTTGGAGAGAACGAGGGAAACATTGTTCTGGTAGGTTTCATTTCTGGGTTTAGCGTGGCTGTTTACTGTTCTGTTGTTTTATCTTCATCTTGTTGTTCAGTGATCATCCCGTAGTTCTCAGTAGTGAGGAGAAGTATAGCTGACAGTCACAAAAAAACCCAAACAAAAATTGGCTCGATGCCAAATGAAGCTGCCGCCCCCTGCCCTATTATTACAATAGCAAATAATTGTCAGAACATTTACCATGGTTGCTATTTGAAATTTAGGCTTGTAAGTCCCACAGCATGGTATGTGGGCATTTGCATGTTGTTTTCTGCACGTTTCTTTTTTTTCTTTTTTTTTTTTTTCAGCACTGTTTTTTGTATGCGTTCCGGGACCTATATCTGTCTTGACATTCCCACGCTGACATTCCCAGGACACAGAGCACACCTGACAGGATACAGAGCACACCTGACAGGAGAGCACACCTGACAGGACACAGAGCACACCTGACAGGACACAGAACACACCTGACAGGACACAGAGCACACCTGACAGGACACAGAACACACCTGACAGGACACAGAACACACCTGACAGGAGAGCACACCTGACAGGACACAGAGCACACCTGACAGGAGAGCACACCTGACAGGACACAGAGCACACCTGACAGGAGAGCACACCTGACAGGACACAGAGCACACCTGACAGGACACAGAACACACCTGACAGGACACAGAACACACCTGACAGGACACAGAGCACACCTGACAGGACACAGAACACACCTGACAGGATACAGAACACACCTGACAGGAGAGCACACCTGACAGGATACAGAACACACCTGACAGGACACAGAACACACCTGACAGGATACAGAACACACCTGACAGGAGAGCACACCTGACAGGACACAGAACACACCTGACAGGAGAGCACACCTGACAGGATACAGAACACACCTGACAGGACACAGAACACACCTGACAGGATACAGAACACACCTGACAGGACACAGAACACACCTGACAGGAGAGCACACCTGACAGGACACAGAACACACCTGACAGGAGAGCACACCTGACAGGACACAGAACACACCTGACAGGAGAGCACACCTGACAGGACACAGAACACACCTGACAGGAGAGCACACCTGACAGGACACAGAACACACCTGACAGGACACAGAACACACCTGACAGGAGAGCACACCTGACAGGACACAGAACACACCTGACAGGACACAGAACACATCTGACAGGAGAGCACACCTGACAGGACACAGAACACACCTGACAGGAGAGCACACCTGATAGGACACAGAACACACCTGACAGGATACAGAACACACCTGACAGGACACAGAACACACCTGACCGGACACAGAACACACCTGACCGGACACAGAACACACCTGACAGGAGAGCACACCTGACAGGACACAGAACACACCTGACAGGAGAGCACACCTGACAGGACACAGAACACACCTGACAGGACACAGAGCACACCTGACAGGACACAGAGCACACCTGGCAGGATACAGAACACACCTGGCAGGACACAGAGCACACCTGACAGGACACAGAGCACACCTGGCAGGATACAGAACACACCTGGCAGGAGAGCACACCTGACAGGACACAGAGCACACCTGACAGGAGAGCACACCTGACAGGACACAGAGCACACCTGACAGGACACAGAGCACACCTGACAGGACACAGAGCACACCTGACAGGATACAGAACACACCTGGCAGGAGAGCACACCTGACAGGACACAGAGCACACCTGACAGGATACAGAACACACCTGGCAGGAGAGCACACCTGACAGGACACAGAACACACCTGGCAGGAGAGCACACCTGACAGGATACAGAACACACCTGGCAGGACACAGAACACACCTGGCAGGACACAGAACACACCTGATGGCACAGGATATAGAGCACGCCTCCAGACACAGACACACCTGACAGGTTGCTGGACACAGAGCACACCCGTGGGGAGGAGGAATGCAAGCGCTCTGAGCTGATGAAGTCTGGTCAGAGATGAAGATGAGTCCCAATCTGACCCACAGACTGGAAATGGCCCTAAGCACCACTCCGTCACTGGATCTCTGAACCTGCAGGACCAGGATGAATGTCCACAGGACCACCACTTCCTCATCTGGACCTGAATACCGGCTCTGGATATTCAGGCACAGAAGGAGGACAAAGCCCCTTCTTTCGCCTAGCGCTAGGTGGTAACGTGGAGCAGTCCAGTTCTGTAGGGAAAATCTGTCTCTGCCTGTTCCAGGTAACACAAGTTGTCCATCTGTCCCTCCACTTTAGAGCAAGGCATCCTGGTTATGTCTGACAGCAGGTGCGATAATGCCAAGGCCTGGTAAGGTTGATAAGGCAAAATAAATCACCAGGAAAATCATTGATGAAGCAAGAGAGCACTGCAGCAGGGACACGGCCGAACACAGCGCCATCTTGTGCTGACAATAAGTTCTATCAAAAATTAAACTCCAAAATTTGCTAAGTGGCTGTGACCAAGTCTGAGTACAAGATTGCTGCACATCTGAAGTATTATAAAAAGAATTCTGCTTTTCTTAGTTTTCTGTATTTGAATCTCGACCAGTCGCTCCACCTTTTCTAATGAATTGACTTTTGCAGAATCTTCACACCTCAAACTGGAATGTGAACTGGAGTCCCTGAGCCAATCAGTCGCAGTTCTTAAACCTCAATTTGGCTGTAGATGGCCATTTACTAGATTAAATTTGTAGACTTCAGGAAGAAGTTGAGGAAGAGATATTGATAACGAGGCTGACTGCATCCATGTATTATTCTGAAATCAATGCAAAAGAGCAACAGAGGTCCAAAGGTCACAACAGGCTTCACGTCTCAGCTAGGCCTCAAATGGTTAAGTGACTTTTTGGAGCTCCTCTAAAGCAGGGGTGGGGAACCCTGGTCCTGGAGGGCCGCAAACCTGCATGTTTTCCATGCCTCCCTGCTTCAACACACCTGAATCGAATCAAGATTCATGGCCAAGTCCAGCAGAAAGCCAGATAACGAGCCTCATTGCAATCAGCTGTGTTGAAGCAGGGAGACATGGAAAACATGCAGGTTTGCGGCCCTCCAGGACCAGGGTTCCCCACCCCTGCTCTAAAGGACTGTGTGACGCTCATCCTGTTGCAGTAATATTTAAGACCACAATACAAGGATCATATAGGGAACACACGCACACACTCACTATTCAACCCAAACTGTAAACATATTTGTGAGGGCTGCAGTCTTTTTTCCTGTGTTAAAATGTATCATTATTTATTGAAATCATAATCTTCAGAAAAACAATTAGAACATTTGAAAAGGTATGATGTAATGTTTTTGATATAATACACATAAATGCAGACAGAGTGATTAACTGATTTAAAACAGATGGAGAATATTGAATGAATGATGCAAGCAGGTCAGGTCTGGCCCGAGGCCAGGTCTCACGTCTGGCCCGAGGCCAGGTCTCAGGTCTGGCCCGAGGCCAGGTCTCAGGGCTGGCCCGAGGCCAGGTCTCAGGTCAGGTCTCAGGTCTGGTCAGGTCTCAGGTAAAGTTTCAGGTCAGGTCTCAGGTCTGGTCTGAGGTCTGGTCGGAGGTCTAGCCTGAGGTCTAGCCTGAGGTCAGGTCTCAGGTCAGGTCTCAGGTCAGGTCTCAGGTCAGGTCTCAGGTCAGGTCTCAGGTCAGCCAGGTCTCGGGGCTGCTGCTCTCAGCTGGTCCGGAGCCCTGCTGCTTGGTCCCGGTGAGAGGAAGCTGCCACACCAGGAGTGTGTTTTCACTGTCTGAGCACATCCCTGTGGGGACTTCCTGTCCCACTCGGCAGGATCCTTTGCCACCAGAGAAGATGGCTGTGGAGGTGACCTCCTCTTCTTTCCGCCCTCTCAGCCACACATCAGGGTCCTGGCTCACTTGGTAGATGGAGCCGTCCTCTGGGCTGTGCTCCGGAGACATGGGGGCAGCTCTGGGAGCGTCCTGTTGCTGCGTGGTCAGCAGTTTCCCTGGCAGGTGGCCAGTGGAATGGAGGCGGTACTGCAGCAGAGGACACTTTGGCTTCTCTGGGTTCGCTGGAGGAGTTTGTGAAGGAGGAGAGATATTCTCCACCTTTTCACCTCCTCTTCTTCCATCTTCTTCATGTGCTTCCCCCTCGTTTCCACTCATGATGGACTCCCGTCTGAGACGGCTGGAGGACAGACTGCTGGAGGCCGACACCAGGAAGTCCACCGGACCACAGTGAGCATTCAGAGACGTCATCCCCTTACCTGAGGGGGACAACAGAGCATCATGAGTTTGTCTGCGAGCTTCATTTAAATTCAGTTTGGACTCTCAGTACACCTGGAGTTCAATACAAGGGATCTGACACTTTTCAGAGCAGAATGAATTCCTCTTTTCCTCAAATTTCATCCACACAGAACATATGAATCTCCTCAATTCGCAGTGTGTGACAGGGCAGCGAGCTCTGACTGTGGACAGGACACACGTTTGTCCAGTAGGAGGGGCTTATCACAATAAGCCTTTAAACCTTGGAGTTTTTGTTTGACAGTTGAAGAGAGGGAGACAGAGAGAGTTTTTTGATGGAGTGAGACAGAATCAGAAAGCTGACGGTACAGCGAGAGCGGAACCTGATCGGCTTGTTGATGTTCTTTAGTCTGGAGGAAGGCCTCCAGACTAAAGAACCCTCCATCAGTCCATGGTGTCTGTGACATTATGGCCACTAGGAGGCACTTGATGTTAAAACGTAACTCTTGGTCATAATTTGAGGACATAAGTTAACAACCACAGCAGTGTTTTTTAGGGGAGGACAGTGTCAGATTTCAGGGGAACCTGCTTCAATGTTAACCTGTTAACCTCAGCTACTGGGAGCTAATGTGGATTCAGGGTCTTTCTCACAGACAGACTCACATCAATAAATCATTTAAACAAACTGATTGGAGATGCGGACTGCAGTGAATTGCACCAACCTGTGATCTTGGGTATTCCCTCCAGCGTGGGTGCTGGGAAGGTGAGGATTATCCCCTGGTTGGTCCCCACCCACAGCAGACCGAGGCACATCAGAAGGCTAGATATGCACACCCGGCCTGGAAGCACACAAAGTGGTTTTTCAGGCGAGTTGATAAAGAATTATGTCACTAAAGTGTCATGGAAACTCTTTCTCCACACTTCCACAGTGGACGTCATGTTTGACGTTATGTGACCAGGGTTGCCGGATTGGCCGAGGCTTCTTTTTAAAGGGGAACGGTCGTTTTTACAATCTGGACCTTATTTCACATTCGTCACAACAACATTTACTCACCCGTTTGACTTTCGTGTGATTTGAAGTTGGTTCGGAGATAATTAGCTCCTCCCATATCCATATAAGGCAGCGGGCGGGGCGCCGACATGCAGCCGTTACAGACGCTCTTTTCTCTTATGTTTGTTGTGGGGTGGTAGATACATGTAAATTTATTAAGTCAGCATCACTTAGCGCTATTGGGAAGTCTGTAAACCGGCTAGATTGAACAACTCTCCGGGAGCGCTGAAGCGATGATGTCATCACCCTGCGCCGTGGCGCACATTCATTCTGTTTGTTTACATGGAAGTAGCGTCTCTGCTCTGCGGTCAGACCACGGCATGTCAAAGAAAAAAATGAATATTATTAGCATCACGTTACCTCGACCTGTCCTCCTCCTGCAGCCGCTGGATGGCATTCTTTTTGAGGTTCATTCTCTGGATCTTCTGGCCTTCATTTCTTTCCTGAACTGGGAAGAAGTCCTCCGATGTGAAGTGGGCACTACACACCCGATAATCCAAATGTGGTAAAGTTTGAACTTTGATGCTGGGGTCCGTGTTGAGCGCTATTAGCCATAGCTTCAATAAATCCCGGTCACGCAGTGGGAGCCTGTGAGCTCAGTGACGTCCAGCTGGTCATTTCACTTTCACAGCAGGATATATGCACACTGGAACCATTGTACCAAAGTTACAACCAGCTGAAAATAAACTCTGACTGCCTAAAAACGCCGATGGAGATGCCGTGGTCTGACTGCAGAGCAGAGACGCTTCTTCCATGTAAACAAACAGAATGAATGTGCGCCACGGCGCAGTGTGATGACATCATCGCTTCAGCGCTCCCGGAGAGTTGCTGAATCTCGCCGGTTTACAGACTTCCCAATAGCGCTAAGTGATGCTGACTTAATAAATTTACATGTATCTACCACCCCACAACAAACATAAGAGAAAAGAGCGTCTGTAACGGCTGCACGTCGGCGCCCCGCCCGCTGCCGTTATATGGATATGGGAGGAGCTAATTATCTCAGAACCAACTGCAAATCACACGAAAGTCAAACGGGTGAGTAAATGTTGTTGTTATGAATGTGAAATAAGGTCCAGATTGTAAAAACGACCGTTCCCCTTTAACATGTTGGGCTGGAATTAAATAACTATTACTGTAATTTAATTCCAGTAAGCAGGATGTAGAAGTTCGGTTGATCACGTTTCATGTTAGCAGTGGAGAAGTTGTTTACAAAAGAATATGTCTGAGTCAGCTGTTGCCTGATTGCTCTGTTTGTGCTGTGTTAATAAACATCTTTGTTTATTTGGTGCAGTTGGTCGTTTATGGCCTATTTTTTATTATGAAAAGAGTTGAGTACTGAGTTGAGGGGGTTTTACGTTTGCGTTTGAACTGGAAACAGTGAGTCAGATCTGGCAACCCTGCACACGGCCTGTCTGTTGAAATAAAGATGGCACGGTATGTTTGGAGACGGAAATCTTTTTACACACGCTTTTTACACTTCCTTGGTTGCAAACAAAAGGATGTTGAGTTTTACAAGGAAAAGGCAAAATGTATGGTAACTCAGTCTTCTCCGAACACCATTCAAACACTATTCAGTGGAAACAGAAGTGGTGATAGAAGAAGTGGAATGAAAGTGCAGCTGGTGTTGGTGCGCATACTGGAACTGTGCATAGGTGAAAGGAACATTCACTGCTTTCAGTACTGCCTTCTGGCAATCAGGGGGATGGAATAGAACTCTGGTTTATGAATTCAACAAGAATAAATGTAGAGTAGCTTTTAAGATAAAAGCTGTGAGAAATTCCAATTTCATCTATAAGGCAACAGAATACTATAGGCTATATAGAATACAGGCTCCTTTGGTTTGATGGTGAGAGTGTTTAGCTTCACTATAATGTTCATTTCCTATATTGTACTTGAAGATGTTGATCAGTTTTCTTCAGGAGGTGATTTGATAAAAAGCAACTACACTACACCCAAAGTTTGCGCTCAGTAAAAAGGAAATGTAAAAACTGTGTAAGATGTTAGATCTCTTTATAAAAAAACAAATAAATTCATGCTCTTAAAATGAGGTCAAGAAATTCAGCATTGTGTTAATAATTTAATTCTGTTCTCAAATAGTTCCAGTACCCCAAGAGGCTTCAAGCAGCACCAAAGACTACAGACAGGAAGTCCATCGAGCCTTGCCTGGTGACAGATGAGCGGTCCGGGCGGACAGGCTGACCTCCTGCAACATTTCCTGAGTCTCGGTGTGAAACAGGTGGATGGACGAGCTGTGAGTGAAGGCCATCCACACCCCTCTGCCTGAACACACCATGAGTCTGACACTGCATCCGGGCTCAGGGTGGGCTTTAAAACTCTGAAACACACACACACACACACACACACACACACACACCCACACACACACACACACACACGCACGGTCTTGTATTTCTATCCTTGTGGGGACCGTCCACTGACTCCCATTCATGTCTAGCCCCTAACCCTGACCCTAACCCTAACGAAATGTTTTTGCACTTTGACTTTTTTCAATAACAACAACATGGTCAAGAAAACACTGGTTCCCCTCATTAGGATCCAAGAAATGTCCCCACAAATGACATTGTGCCTGGTTTTCCTATGTTGTGGGGACATTTTGTCCCCACAACATAGGAAAACCCAGACATATGTGTGTGTGTGTGTATACACACTCACACACAGGGACCTTACACACACACACAGGGACCTGTGTGTGTGTATACATACACACACACGGGGGAAACTTTTAATAGACAAATTACTTCACCAGAATCTACTGTGAGCATATTAAATAAAAAGAAAAGAAAGAGAAAGGTTAACATATTCTCATATCTGTGTTTTTCAATACACTTCAAATCCCACTGCACCCATCACACCATGACATGACCACATTATATTTTGACACAGTTTGAGACAAAATGTATTTTAAACTTATGAGGTATTCGGATCAATGTTTGAGTGTTTTGTGCTCTGTTTTTTTGACACTTTCAGACACACTGAAGATGCTCGGGTCTGGCCTGTGCAGTTCTGAGCACTTCATTGAAAACTCGCTGGGGCCACCTGATGTTCTCCATGGTTCTCAGAGCCCTGCTATCAAAACCATCGGTTCTGGCGGCCAGAGTGTCATTCAGAGGCCACGTTTCTGAGCCATAAAGCAGGATGGAGAGTACGGCTAATTTGTAGATCTGGAGCTTCGTCTTGTGTGAGATGGTCTGGTGCCGCCAGAGTGGTTTCCAGAGGGACTGCAGAGCAGATGCTGACAGGGCTCGTCTGCGGTCAATCTCTGGTTTTAGGTCCCCGCTGTCTGTCAGCATGGACCCAAGATACACAAAGTTCCTGACAGGCTCCACGATGTCGCTCCCGGTTTCCATGGGAGGTGGATCTGGTCCATCACCGACATGCATGGACCTGGTTTCAGTCCGGCTCCCCTGGAGCCGAGCTGTGCTCCTCCTCACTGTGAAGCCAGAGCGTCTCAGCTGACTGCAGGCTGTCTGAGCAGGATGGTGTCGTCAGCGTATTCCAGGTCCGTCAGGTGGTCGCTGCTGAGGGACGCTCCGGGGACGCCTGCAGACCTGGGACCTCAGATGGTCCATGATGCAGTAAAAAGATCAGGAGCCACACGGCCCTGGAGAACGCCGCTGGAGATGGTGAACCAGCTGGATTCAATGCCGTTAATACGGACTCAGCTCTCTGCTGTAGAGCAGCTTGAACAGAGCGATGGTCTTGGGCGGAGCTCCGAGGGTTTGGAGGATGTTCCACAGTGAGGAGTGGCAGACGGTGTCGAAGGCGGCTTCAGATCCATGAATATGATAAACAGATGGCGGTCTTTACGGAATTCACGGGTCTTCTCTATCAGCAGACGTACGGCAGAGATGTGGTCGACTGTGGAGCGATCGGGGATAAAGCCAGCCTGCTGGGGACGGCGGCGGCTTGTGGTCGCTGGAAGGGCACGGTGAAGCCAGATCCTGGTGAAGACCTTGCCACGGATGGAGAGCAGGGTGATGCCTCTGTGGTTTCCGCAGACAAGCCGATCACCCTTACGTTTCCAGAAGGTCAGGATGACCCTCTGGTCCAGTCGGTGGCAGCTGCTCTGTTTCCCACACCTGGTTGAATAGGTGGGTTAGTCACTCCACCATACCATCGCCGCCGGCTTTGAGCATCTCACCGGTGATGGCACAGACGCCGGGTCTTTCCTGATGTTCAGCTTTTTCAGAGCAGCTCTCACTTCCCCGGGTGTTAGGCCTCATTCCCACGTACGCGGTCACCGTGCAGCACGGGGCGGACGCGTAAACGGCGTGGGCGCTGGAGCGGCGTGTTCAGGCATCCCTTTCTCACCAGTGCGGTCTGCGTGAGCGGGTTGTCTGCGGCAATGGCCTGCTAGGAACTGTCTTCATTGTTTTCAATGGGACTCCGCTCCAAGCCGCACGGAAAAACAGACGGACCAGAACACTGGCGAAAGCCTCTTGTGTAGAGCAGTCTGTAGCAGACATGAGCTCAATGCATGCTTAGAAAGCCTAGCTGACACGAGGTGTGTTTATGCCGTTGGTTTCAACGGGACACCGCGCACAGCCTGCTCAAGTCCACGCAGAAAAATAGACCTGATTTCTATTTAGAAATTGCCGCGCGGATTTGAACAGGCCATGTGTGGATTGTGAAAGGACTGATCTGTTTGCATGCAGGTCTGACTTTTCCGTGCAGAAACCATGCAAATCCAGGCAGATCCGCGCCGCACAGCCGCGTGTGTGAGAATGAGGCCTTACAGACAGAGTCTGTGCCACCCGGGGAAGTGAGAGCTGCTCCGAAAAAGCCGAACATCAGGCTTTAATTTACCTTAATTATTTGTGCTGGAATACCTTGGTTTCAAAATGACCTTTCTGCTGTTGAGTTTGCTTTCTGGTGAATGTGTTGACACTATACCTGTGTGTTTAGGCTGCTTCCCCGGATGATGGTGACATAGTTTCCACAGCCAGCCCACACACTCTCTTCAACTGTCAGCAGGGGGCAGACAGACTCAGAGCCAAGAGACAGAAACCTGCCCGGGTCCACATCCCAGAGTGTTTCTGACAGACAACACAACAACATTTATAAATAACACAAGTTGAAAAAATAAATAAATAAAAAATACACAATTTGAGTGTGACAAAGGAAGTTAAAGACCTGACAGACGAAAATAGCCACAATAAATCCTGGCAGTTGACATGCTTGTTCTGTTATCAGTACAATTAAATGAATGTTGTATTTATGCCGGGCTCACACTGGCTCCGGTCCGGCGGCGGTCCGCTAGAGGAGGCTGCCAGATCCATCGCTCTCTCCCCCAAACAACACGTATTGTTCTGTCAAAACTGGCTGCGAGCTGGCTCCGCCTCCCATCCCCCATCGGGAAGGAGAGGGAGCAGGTGATTCCTATCACCTGACTGATGCCCCTGGCCAGCTGGGTGGAGAGACGACCTGCTTCACAGCCTTCCTGCTTGAAGCAGGAGACGGACCAGGGGAGAGCACAGCTCTCTGGGAATGATCAGGAAAGTTGCTCTTCCTTGGATTTCACCTTGTGCAAACAACTCTTCAACTTGGATGGACAGCCGGTAAGAGCTGCAGAACAGTGACTGTTTCAAGAAGAAATGTTTGCATGCAGAAGCGCCTGGGACTCTCCAGTTGCAAACGAGAACTTTAAGTTTAATGTTTTCTTTTCATTAATATTTAATTGAGGTGATGAAGTTTAAGTTAAAATTCACTGAAAAGTAACTAAGTTAATGTATTGTGAGGAAAAGCATTTGATTTATTTGCTACCTTAAACTGATAAGTAAATTTAATATTCAGAATCTACCTTTGTTAGGATTGCTTGGTACTTTGTGGCCAGATCATTGTTAGTTCTTCATTACTTTTGTGAAAAAGTCTAAATACTATTCCCAGGAGTAATTGGTATATTTTGTTTTCCTGAAGGTTTTTCACCTAAAGAGAAGCCTAATAAGAAGCCCAAAGGAACAAAAAACCAGCTAAAGGTTTAGCTAAAATAAAATCAGATCCAAAGATTTATCTACAATAAAAGAATTGGAAAAAGAAAACTTTGAATTCTTCTTCTTCTTTGAGTGGAATCCTGCCACATCCATACGAAGAGAACGCTCTTTTCAAGTCCAGAGCAGCACAAAAACTTGGAGGACTTGACACGTATGAAACCTGTTTACTCAATACTGTCGGGGCTACAGCAGCTCAGATGGTAGAGCGGGTCGTCTCATAACCGGAAGGTTGGCGGTTCGATCCCCGCTCCCGCAGGCGTGAAACTGTCGTGTCCTTGGGCAAGACAATTCACCCACCTTGCCTAGTATGAAAGTTGTGAGAGTGAATGGTTGGTGGTGGGAGGGGCCGATGGCGTCAGTCTGCCCCCCCCAGGGCAGCTGTGACTGCAGCAGTAGCTTACCACCACCCAGTATGGAGAGAATGAAGAATGCAATGTAAAGCGTCTTTGAGTGTCCAGAAAAACGCTGTATAAAATAAAATGCATTATTAATAGAAAGCCGACATCGCTGTTGAAAATGCACGTTAAAACTGTATATTCCAGTAGTATTGGTAAACATATATGCACCCAACTGGGATAATGTTCAATTTTTTAAGGACCTATTTTCAATTTACCAAATTTGGATACACATAATCTGATTCTAGGGGGAGACCTGAACTGTGTCCTGGACTCAATTTTAGACTGCTCTAGCATAACACCCAGTATATTAAGCAAATGAACAAAATGCATTAACTCTTTCTATGAGGCTTATGGCGTATTTGATCCATGGAGATTGTGGTGCTCCTTTTATTCCGCACCACATCAAACGCACACTAGAATTGACTATTTTCTATTAGACAACAAACTGACCTCCATAATGCAAGATATAAGATACTCTGAAATAGTGATATCTGACCACAGTCCAGTCATATTAAAACTCAGCTTCCCTGAGAATACACCATCTCAGCGGATATGGCGTCTTAACACCAGGTTATTGGCAGACGGCGATTTCGTTAAGTTTGTAAATTCCCAAATAGTCTCTTTCTTAGAACTTAATGATACTAACGAAGTAAGCAATGGCACTCTGTGGGAATCTTTAGAAGCTTATATTGGAGGACAAATAATTTCATACAATGTTGGCGAAAGAAAAAGAACAATGAAACGTACTGTGGAGTTAATGAAGGCAATAAAGGAAGTTGATTTGGCACGTTCTATGGCACCCTCCAAGGAGCTACATAGAAAGGGGATTTTACTTCAGAGTATGTTGTCTTGACAGGGCAGCATGAGGAAGACCTGTATTTCAGATCGAGACAGAATTACTACGAACATGGTGAGCGTGCAGATAAACTCCTCAGCCATCAGCTAGAGCAATCAGCAGCCGCAGGCCTGATAGTAGAAATAGGGGACAACTTTGGAAACAAAATAATAGATCAAAAAGGTATAAATGATACATTTAAGTCTTTTTATAAAGACTTATATAGTTCAGAAATAAACGATAGGGAGCGAGTAAGTAAGTTTTTTGAAACTATGGAACTGCCATCTCTGGACAGAATAGATAGGGATAGCTTAGAGGGCCCAGTGACTGCAAGAGAGATAGAGAATGTGATTCGGAATCTGAAGACAGGCAAAGCACCGGGCCCTGATGGGTTTCCAAGTGAATTTTAGTGTGATACCTTTCTCAGGGGTCTAAATCTTCCTTCACTGTCTAGAGAAGAAGCAACAAACATGATTTCAGATGTGACCGAGACTGAAATTTGAGAGGCAATTAAAAAACTGAAGAACAATAAATCTCCAGGAACTGATGGGCTTCCTGGAGAATTCTAAAAATGTTTTATTGATGTTTTATTGCCTTTGCTGACTAAGGTTTTCAATTACACACTTAAGAAAGGTGATATGCCTGCATCATGGTCGGAAGCCATAATTTCAGTCATTCATAAAGAGGGAAAAGAAGCAGCACACTGTGATGGTTACAGATCAATTAGCTTACTTTGCAATGACCTAAAGCTGCTGACCAGTATTTTAAAAGGGTACAAAAACATATTCAAAACCTCATTCACCCAGATCAAACGGGTTTCATCCCAAGTCGACAGACTGCCAATAACATGAGAAGACCTCTAAACATCGTAACACAGGCCAAGAATAATAATAAGAATTAGAGGTCGACCGATATGGGATTTTCAAAGGCCGATGCCGATTTTTTTTAAAAAATTCAGCCGATGGCTGATATCTAAGGCCGATTTTGGAAGCCGATATTCAAGGCCAATATGCTTATATGTAAGAAAAAAAAAAACACTGATTATGAAACACAAGTGAGCCACCAAAAGTATAAACGCCCATGTTAGAAATTAAATACTACTATTACAATAGTAGAACTCCTTAGCATTTATTTTAACTTAAACTGAACACAAAAAGTACAATATCCAAAAAGTAACCTGAGTGACATTTTGTTTCAGTGCAAATACCTAAACTATTTCAAAGTTTTTTTCTAAAACACTTAAACTTTATAAAATAAAAAAATAGAATCACAAAGTAACCTGAAAAGTGATTTCAGTGCAAATTGTTTATTCAAGTATCTTAACTTCAGGTACCACAGTGTAAAGCACACTACCCCATCAAACTGTAAACAGAAAAGTGGTTTTAGTGCAAATTGTTCATTCAAGTATCAGAGATGAACATTATCTCAGAATGGAAAGAACACTTCCAAAAGCTAAAAAATTAAAACTTAGTGCAGTTAAGCATGATAAATCTTTAAATAAAACTCACATGAAAAAAAACAGTTAAAAATTAAAGTAGGCATTAACAATAATTTCTTTGGATCAACTGTCCTCCGTGCCTTAATAAATCTTTCTTTATGTAAATGCAACATGAAAAAGTAAAGTATCATACAAAGATAAACACGTAAACATTAAGTTGAAACATTTATCAAAAAAAGCCTTATTTACAGTGTCCTACACTTACACTACCAAGATTTTCAAAATAACGGTGCATGTAGACAGTGTTTTCTGTGCTCTGAAATTCAGAGTCTGAATCTTTCCTCAATACTCATATTTAAAAAGCAGAAGATTGTAATGTAGAAAACAGTCTTTTAGCATTTCTCCTGTGAGTCTGCTCCTTTTTGTAGTGTAAATATTCCCCACTTCACAAAAAAACCTTATTTACAGTGTCCTACACTTACACTACCAAGATTTTCAAAATAACTGTGCATGTAAACTGTGTTTTCTTTGCTCTGAAACTCAGAGTCTGAATCTTTCCTCAATACTCATATTTAAGAAGAGGAAGATTGTAATGCAGAAAACACAGTCTTTCAGCATTTTCTCCTGTGAGTCTGCTCCTTTTTGTAGTGTAAATATTCCCCACTTCACTAAAAACTCTCTCACTGGGAACTGAAGAAGGGGGTGCAGACAGAAACTTTCGGGCAATGGGTGCAAGTAGATTGAATCGAGCAGCATTGTTTTGCCACCATTCCAACGGGTTACCAGTCTTTGGATCTATCAGTGGCTCACGCTGGTACTGATCTGGCTGGGATGAGATGTCTGACTCTTGTGCAGTTTCATCAGGAGATTTTGCTTGCAGAATATTAGCAAACATTTGGTCAACTAGTCCAGGCCTTGGCCTTTCCTCCACCTCAGCAGCCACTCTTTTTTGCTTCGGCTGGGTTGCATCATCTGTGGACATACAGAGTAGATATGTAATAGTTAGCAACACATTTCTGGTTTACTGTTATTTAGGACAACTCTTAATATGCTACTACTTACCATTGTCTGAGTCTGTGGATTCATGTGGATCTGGAGAGACAGCAGACAACGATGAGTGTTCCTCCTGTATCCACCTCTGCACTGTGCCCTGTGTGGCTGCAGACACAACATTGGCCTTGTACCTTGGATCCAAAAGGGTGGAAAGTACCAATATCTTTGAATCCTCCATTTTTGCAAATCTCTTCTCAAGACTTTGCAGCATAGTTTGGCGCAGTGTTTTGATTCCACGAGTAGAAGGGCCCTCAGCTCCAAGTATCATTTTAAGCACAGCAATGCTTGGGATGATGCATGATATGGAGGACTCTGAGTGGCTCATCTCCAATGTAACTTCTTCAAAAGGTGCAAGTGTGTCAATGGCATTTGAAACCAACTCCCACTGGTCTGCACTTAGTGTTGTGAACTTTCCGTATTCTCCTACGTAAACATTTAAGGCTCGCTTTTGCTCCAGCATCCGCTGCATCATATGGAGTGTAGAATTCCAGCGTGTTGGCACATCTTGTAATATGCTGTGCAGTGGTAGGCCGAGGTCAGATTGAATTTTCTGCAGACGTTGCTTTGCCAGGATGGAATGATTGAAATGTGTTGCACATTGCTTTAGCTTAGCTATGATGTCAACAATAGCTCGCTGGCTGGCTATTCCCTCATTAATAACCAGCTGCAGGGTATGAGCTGAGCAACTCAGATCTGTTACTTCAGCAAGCTTGAGCCCTTTCACCATGTTAGCTCCGCTGTCTCTTAGCACCAAAAAACTCTCTCAGGTTGTATATGCCATTGCTCAAGCATTGCCAAAAACATCTCACTTATATATTCACCAGTGTGCGAGCCCGTCATTGCTTTGACATTCAGTACAACCTGCTTCCTTTTCCACTTCTCATCGATGAAGTGGCACGTGAGGCTCATCAGAGACTGTGTCCCCTGACCAGCAATCTGTTGTAAATGACAGGAACGGTTCCTTTTCTTTGGAAGACACAAGTTCTTGAATTTTCTGCTGAACTTTTTTGTGAATTTCTTCCAAGACAGTAGTACGGTAGTATTTTTCAGATTTAAGGCTATACCGAGGCTCTGCATGTTCCATCAGTCTCCTGAAACCAGAATCATCTACAACAGTGAATGGCTGATTATCGGTGGCAATCATTCATACAGACGGACATCGGGGCATTTGGCCAACATCCGGGTCCGTCGCCCATAGCAACCAGTGCAAAGGGGAAAGCCGTCGTCTCCGCTCGCTTAGACAGAGTAAAGACGCACAATACGGGGGAAGTTCTAAAATGGTTAAAAGTTGTTGTGTGGTCGGCTGCACCAACAATAAAAGGAAAAATCCTCCTCTATCATTTTATATGATACCGAGTGAGAGTACGGAACCCAAAACGCGCCGACTGTGGCTGCAAGCTATAAATAGAAAGTCGACATCGAATTCAGAAAATGGTCTGACCCCTCTCCACAACAACCTATGGCATCCAAGATCTCATTACACATGCGTGCTCCGCTCATTTTACTTCAGGTATGTATTTATTACTCCTGATACCTTTTCAGTGTTTTTTTGTCTTTCCCACCCTGTCCTCCTCTTCCTCCTCTTCCTCCTCTTCCTCCTGCACTGTCTCCTCCTCTAACCTGGGCTGTATGGAGACGGTGACCGAGCGTCCTCTTTTTCCCGGACATGTCCACTTTTTCCGTCCTGTCCGGGGCGTCCGGCGGGTTTTATAAATTCAGGAAAATGTCCGGTGTTCACTGTTTTTTACAGCACAATGACACTTGAACGTAAACTGACCGGCGCTTTGTACACGATGCTATGATACTACTTAGTTGCAGGAGGTAATGATACACACAGACGGAGCGGAGCAGACGGCTGTTCACACAGTGCCGATTCACAGATGAATTGCTAAAAAAAATCCCACATACCGTCATCTACTCGTCAGCAGGGAGTCTGAAGAGGCACTTTAACACCCACAATGTCCAGTTTTGTCCTATATCGGGCCAAACTGTCCCCAAAAAGCTGGTCGTAGTGTGTGTGGGCCATCTATAGCCGGCAAGACCTTCCACGCACTGAACAAATGTAAAATTACACTACAATAACACCTAAAACCACAACGCACAAGGCACAGTGAACTGCGGGAGGCTGTAGTTTTTCCCCCTTGAGGACGGTTGCTATGGGCGGTCACATGATCCATGACGCCACTCCGTCTGCAAGAATTTCAACTATCAGTTTGTCAAACTTCTTTGACTTTGGGTCATTGTTTCCCCATTTTCTCTGGGCATCAAGTAGTTGAACTAGTGTAGGTTGTTGTGGTTGTGAAACTGATAAGGACTTTTCATCCTTTTTCTTTATTGCCTCATGGTATGCCGGGGAGTGACGACTCATTAAGTGACTCCACAGGTTTGATGTATTCATTTTCTTTTGAACATCTGCTGCTCCCATGCTGATTGTGTTGGTACAGATATTGCACTTGGCCTTCCCTGGCATTGGCTGGGTAAAATGATCCCATATAGGGTTTTTGGTTTGTGCAGCCATTGCCTGCAAGAAAAAAAAAAAAAAAAAGCTCATACCATTACAATGGATAATTGTGTGAAAAAAATAATTAAGAATTTAAACATTTAAATGACTGTTCAATTTGATGTCCTTAATTATAATATAGATAATATAACATAGACAATATTTAGCTTTTTTACCCCACTCAGTATATGAAATGTGAGTAATCTTACACAACATGCGTTTTTCACACAGATTTTCTGAACTACTATATTCCATTTCAGGATCAAACCAAGACTAATTAATAAATAGTGCTGATAAGAAATTTAGCTTCCATCACTGTACTGGATTTAAGTTTATAAACTGATTGGGAAGAAACGGAGGACACAGCTAAAGGTGCAACTGGAGAGATACTTGCAGCTGGCTGTGTAATTATGACTATGCAAGGAGGTCTCGATGCAAAATCTACACGCACATAACTTTAGCAAATTATAGCAGACATATTTTTTAATCCGGGTGCTAAGATGCAGCTCAATTGTTGGAAGTCAATAGGAATCAGAGTCAGACTGACGAAAGTGGACAAAATCCTCCTTCCAGTGGTCCAGGGGACGGCCTATTAGCACGTGAAGTAAATCTTAATGATTATAAAACATTTTAAAAGACGTGTTTTCTTTTCAATCCATTAAAATAACGTTTTGATCCACACAGATCTGCACAAGCGCAGTGCTCCGCGGAGGGATAGACCGGAGCTCAGCAGTAGAAGCCACCGACTCAGCCGCTGTTATATGCTAACAAAGTTGCATGCATGATGCAGCTTGAGCCTGATGCTGAAAGTCAAGCGGCTAACTTTTACAGTTTGATAATGACCCAGTAAAGACTTTTAAAGGCTAAATCAACATTGCATATTCTTTCTTGCCAAGACAAAGCTCTTACCATTTGTTTTAGTCAGCAGATTGGGAGCGCAGTCTAGCCGGGGATCGCTCCCCTCAGCTCGGCTCCGCTCTGCGGTTCTTCTTCTTCTGCTTTGGAATAACGGCGGGTGGGACCAACAACTTAGGGGATATACTGCTCCACAGTTCCACTCTGTCCTTCCATCAGGACCGGCAGCTGGCCTTACGGGTGCCTGATCAAAAATCGGCTTTTTATTTATAAACATTGGCCGATGCCGATGTTAAAAAAGTCCATCTATCAGCCAAAAACATCGACCAGCCGATCTATCGGTCGACCTCTAATAAGAATTCAATGTTAATTAGTTTTGATGCACAGAAAGCTTTTGATACTGTCAGTTGGCAGTTCTTTGTATAAAACTTTGGCAGTTATGGGGTTTCATCCCCAATTTGTGGACTGGATTAAAATAATGTACACAAATCCTAAATCATGTGCCAGGGCAAATGGGAGCTGCTCTGATTTCTTTTATTTAGAAAGAGGTGTTCGGCAGGGTGACTGTCTCAGTCCCCTGTTGTTTGCAATTAATGTTGAACCACTCGCAGCTTCAATCAGGATGAATGAAAATATTAAAGGCATTACGGATGGGAATAAGAAAGAACATAAGATATCTCTTTTTGCTGATGATATTTTAACGTACATTAGTGATCCAGGAACTTCTGTTATTCCCCTCTTAAACATTTTCGAAGATTATGGCAAATTTTCTGGATATCAAATAAATCAAAATCAGAAGCAATGATGTTAAAAGGCCAGTGGCCAACAAATCTTAGAAGTAAATTTAATTTTCAAATGTCTAATCAAGGATTTCGATATCTTGGAATTATAATTACCCCTGAAATATCACACTTATTTAAAGCTAATTATGGTAAACTTTTGGATGAAATTAAAAAAGATCTTACAAGGTAGGAAATCTTACCCCTCTCACTTGTGGGAAGAATAGAAACAGTTAGAGTGAACATATTACCCAGGTTGCTTTTTTGTTTCAATCCTTACCTATAAAAATTCTAATGTCCACATTCACTATGCTTAATAAATGGCTCTCAAAATTTGTTTGGCAGAATAAACGCCCAAGAATCAAACTTAAAACCCTTATGTGCCCAAAAGAACTTGGAGGATTGAATCCTCCAAATTTAAGAAATTATTATTCTGCCGCTTAACTTCTATCCATGGTGGCATGGGTTCGTCAAGAAGAAGAGGATACACTTGGTGTAGGATGGAACAAGGTGATTGTAAAGACATATCTCTTGGTACGATTCTGTTCATAAATCCAGATGCATGGTCACAAAAGAAGAAAAAAATTACAAATGAATGGGTCAAAATTACTTTGTCTACATGGTCAAATATAAGAAAGATACTAAATCTCCCTAACTCGATTTGCAGATTAATTCAAATTCATCACAATCCTGAGTTTCTTCCTTCATCTGGATTAAAAACTCGGGCTGAAAAGGGCCTTACGATGTTGGGTCAATTGGTAGATAATGGGAATTTAATGACCTTCCAGCAAATCCAACAAAAATACAATCTTCCAACCAATGATTTTTTATAAATATTTACAATTAAAGCAACACTAAGGAACTTTCAGTTTCCGTTGATTTTGGCGGCGCCAGTGGACAAAAGCGGTAGTGTTTTGCCTGAACAAATACTACAGTTCCCATGAGGACTAGTGCGTGGCGTCATAAAATGCTGCTCCGGTTGGCGCGCTGTAGGACTGAACTCGCCTGCATTTGTTTCCAGTGGCTGTGTGAAGGACGGATAGCGACGAGGTAATAGATCTAATGGTGGCTAAACGATGTTATATCATAATGTGACGCATGCCGTGTGCAGGGTTCCTACCACCCTCCTCACAGTTTCTTAGTCCAAGTGAAAGCAATACTGATGCCCTCAGCCCGTGACAGAGGGGTCATTCAACTCGTTGTAAGTCGATGTATCATCACAAAAGATATTAAAATGTTTTATTAAGGTTGAAAAGTTCCTTAGTGTCGCTTTAAGACACTATCTACATAAACATGATTATTTGACATCCCTACAAGCCCCCCACCCTCTAACATAGAACAATTCTTTTTCTCTATAATCAAAACGACAATTAATAGCAGATATGTCTCATATGCCTACAAAATATTGCAAGGTGACAGAACAGAGGACACAAAGCACATTAAAGGAAAATGGGAACTGGAAATGAACATAATAATCAAGGATGAGGATTGGGAGCAAACAATGCAGGAGGGTTATAAAATAACAAACAGCCCAACACTAAGAGAGTTTGAATGGAAAACCAAAATTAGATTTTTTAGAACTCCCTTTGTCACATCCAAATTTGATAAAACTTCAGACCGATGTTGGAGGGGTTGTGGTGGTGTGGGGGACCACACTCATATATTTTGGGATTGTCCCAAATTAACAAACTATTGGAAAGACATTCAGAGTGAAATTATAAACTGCTTGGGTATCAAAATTCCATTAGAACCAAATTTAATAATTCTGGGAATTTTCCCAGTTAATTTTATACCACACTGTAACAGAACTCAATTAAAAATATTACTTTTGATTGGAACGAAAAAGGATTACTGCCTCCTCTCTTAAACCTCAACCCCCCAGCATCACACAATGGAAGAACAAACTGAAGGAAGTATATCACATGGAGCAGATAACTGCAAGACTGCAAATGAAAACTGACATATTTAAAGATAAATGGTCCTCAATTCACAATTATATTTGTAATGGAATTCTTGTTTATTGAGAGAGAAAAAAAAGTTAATGTTTCATTGTAGTATGGGAGAAAAATGTTAAAAATGCCCTCCTATTTGCTCCTATCTGGCAATCATTTGTTTTCCCCGGCCCTTGGAGATGCAGCTTTTAGGGAATGGCATAGAGCTGGGGTAGAATGTGTCAAAAATCTCTTTAAAGACGGTGTATTCATGTTTGCTGCTCAATAGGAGAAAGAGTATGGAATTCCCTAATTATTACTAATTACTAATAATGACTAATTATTACCTCCACCAGGAGGTTATGTAATCATGTCGGTTTGTTGGTTTGTTGGTTTGTTAGCAAGACCCCAGAAAAAGTAATGGACGGATTGCAATGAAACTTAGTGTAAAGGTGGGTCTTGGGCTAAATTAGAATTGATTAAATTTTGGTGATGATCCGGATCACTGTCTGGATCCAGGAGTTTTTTTAAAGGATTCTTTATCATTGAGAGATAGGGAGTCTTTCACATGGTTGGGCAGGCCCGCCGACAGGGGGGACAAACGCCTGGTTCACAGGACGCACCGCCTCCGACGCGGAAGTGGAAGCGCCGCTCACCGACTGTCAGATCGGCGCCCCGTTAACCTCTCTGACGGTTCATACAGGAGGGCCGCGGCTCGCGCCGTGGACCGCCAGCTGTAAAGCTGGACGGAGCAGATCGCACCACACAGGAAGTCAGGAACGGAAAATATGAGAGAATCCGGTCAATTTTCAAATTAAAATGAAGTAAAATAACATAAATTATGTTGCTTTTCGGTTTTCCTTTTCAGATAAACAGACACACACACACACACACACACACACACACACTGGGAGAGAGGGTGAGAGAGAGAGGCACCGCACGCTGCAGCGCTCGGCTCCCATCACAATGTTGTGTGATTATATCTGGTGTTCTTACGGCTGTTGGTGACTGATCTGAGCTGTGGCGGAGGTCTGCCTCTCTGAGGGCCAATTCTAGTTTCAGATATTTTCAAGTCCGAGATTTTGTGAAAAAGACATATTCCCCATCCCTTGAATTACCACAAAGTGGGTGGATGGATGGGCTATTAGACATGAATCCAACTCTTAAAGGGAAGGTTTGTGTGCTCTATGGAGACATCCAGGAGGTGGCCCCTCCATCCCTGCATTGTATCAAAACAAAGTGGGAGGAGGAGTTAGAGTTCGGCATATCAGACAACGATTGGAGATGGGCAGTGGAATTAATACATTCTTCTTCTGTATGTGTGAGACATGGATTGATACAGTTTAAAGTCTTACACAGACTGCATTTATCCAGGGATAAAATAGCAAGAATGTATCAGGGGGCTGATCCAACCTGCCCTACATGTAAACAGCCACTAGCCAATATAAGTCATATGTTCTGGTTGTGTCCCAAGCTAAAACAATTGTGGAACAAAATTTTCAGAACTTTTTCATCAATTTACAACAAAAATATAGAGCCTGGTCCCCTGACAGCCATTTGTGGCACCAGAGGAAGCACAGCTGACATTTGTTCAAAAGAAAGCTATAGCATTTTCTTTTTTGTTGGCCAGGAGATTGATCTTATTGAACTGGATGAAGGTAACACCGCCATCTTATGAACGATGGGTGGAGGAAGTGTTAACACACCTTAAATTAGAGCATCTTAGGTTTACTTTGCAGGGCAACGCCAAGAAATACACCAAGGTCTGGCAGCCTTTTATTTATTTCAAAGACAAATCACCATCTGCTTCAAAATAAATCGCATGGCAACACCCCCCGATTTTTTTTGTTTGTTTTTTCTTTCTCCCCCCTCACTTCGCTATATTGCTAATTATATATATATATATATATATATATATATATATATATATATATATATATATATATACACATATACACACACACACACATATAAAATTTTTTTCTTTTTTTTTTCTTGAATGTCTGGAGGTAGACGTGTCTGTCTTTGTATTGCCGTTGCATTGTCAGTTGTCTTATCCTGTTGTCTAGACTTGTTTATAATATAAGTCATATTTGTTTAAATATGAAAATTCAATAAAAAACACTTTGAATATTTGTTTGTGGCAAAATCAGCTATGAAGTGGGGGGTGGGGGGAGTTCTTAACCACAATTTCAGGGACAATTAGAGGGAAAACAAATAAAAGTCACTTATGTAACTTAAATGTTAGGTTTTCCCTCCACCAATAGGCCAATTATTGCGAAAGTTTTTGAAAATGTATTCCTGAATTTAATGAGGGCCCAGTTCTGGGCCCCCCCAGCCCTGGGCCCGGGACAACAGACCCGTTTGTCCCCCACTATCGCTGGGTGTGCCTGCACCCATCCTGCTCCCTCTGGTGGTTAAATTAAAGAAATGATAAATGGCTCCTACAAGTTCCATTTCAATGTTGTGAACGATCGCTTTTCCTCAGAAACGACCATACAGAAGCGCCAACTGTGCGTATTTACAAATGTTTGACAAGACCTCTGATCTGAAAACTACCTGACTTTGGAACCTGAACGCCTCACAGCTGAGCGACCCTCACTCCTGAGAGCAACACGATGATCACTGAACAACAAGATGATGATAAGACAACAAGCAGAGCAGTTAGACGCCATGTGAAACCCAGAAATTAAATCTACTGGAACAATGTTTTGCTCGTTCTCTTTAAGCCGCCGCTCTCAGAACTGAACTGTCCGTCCATAACAACCTTTCCTGTTAATTAAGTTTACAGTCAAGGCTAATGTAAGGTGCAACAGCTTGCAGCTACCACCAGGGGGGCTGCAGCCCCACCAGCACCCCCACTCTAGTGTGGACACTTAACAAGTTAATGGACAGTGTTACTGCCTCCGCGAAGCAGCTGCCTCAGATTTTCAAAATCATCTGGCGGGCCAGATATTATTGTTTGCAGGCCGCCATTTTCTGAGCACTGATGTAATGTATGCACAATTTTACAACTACATACATGTTTTATGGATTTGCTAATCATGAGACTGTTTTTCCTTACAGTCAATGCAATTGATCCACCAAACCACCGTACAAACTCTGAGTCAAATGACACTGGATATTCAGAGCTGATTTTCAAGTTTCCTGTATCTGTGAAGCTAAGAAATGTCACTTGTTCTGCAAGCTGAAGTTCCAACTTTTCCTTTTCATTTGTGTAGCATTTGCCTCATTGTGGTATTTGCTCTTCAGCTCTTACCTCCAGTGCTTTTGTGATAAACAGCCACTTTTCCATTGGCCAGTCCAGCTAAGAGAAATCGCAGGAAGTGTTGGAGGCAGAGGACCGGGGAGCAATCGGGATTCACCAGCGTCTGCAGACACTGCACCGCTGTGTCCATGCTGCTGTACACGTTGATGCTGAGAGGAAAAGAACAGTACAACTACTATTAAAAATCAAACAACTCTGAAACCTTTTGGAATCCTTAATTAACTCTGCTTCAAGTTTGAAGTCATCATCCTCAGACTGTTCTCTGTACCATAGCACACCAAGTACCGCTACGACCTGAAATGACTGACCTTCCATCCTGAAGACCAACACAAATGATGTTTGCAGGCTGGGCATCTCTCTGGATCTCCCCAGCTTCTCTGTCCGCTGTCCATGAACACGACTCATTTACATAGTTTAGACTGAGGGCTGGAGAACTCATCGGGACAATTTTTACCAAGCGAGGACAGGTTCGATTCAAGGAGAAGATCTCTACTTGGCCATGAGTTAAGTTTTCTCCACCAACCACCTGAAAATTATGGAAACAGAAAAAAACAAAACAAAAATTATGTTTCAACATTGTGATGCCCAGAAACTGGTTAAGAGACTGAGCACTCCTAGACATCTCCCATGCATGGTGTGACTGACAGACCACAGAGAATCAAGATCAGAAAAATACAGTAGCTCATCCTCCATACGTGCAACAGAGTTCTTTGGTCAGGCCCCATCGTCACCCTTTCCATGGTGCTAACTAGGGTTGCACCGATACCATTGTTTGGTCACTGATACCAATGGCGATACCTGGCAGTATAACATCGGCCGATGCGATACCCTGTTGATACCACGCTGTTTGAAAAAAACTAAATAGAAGAACATTTTTTCATTCTAATTGTCAAGAACTGTCACGTCCTCTGCCTCAGCCACCACGTGAGGGCAGTCTTGCTGTTTTTCCTCCTTCCCCTCCATTTCTGTTCTCCTCAGGTGTTTATTGGCTGCTGCTGCACAGCCAGCTGATTTTCTCCTCATTTACTACATACCGTATTTTTCAGGCCACAAGACGCACTGAAATATGATATTGTAACGTCCAGCAGCATGAAAGGAAGATGAGTTGGATTCTTAATGCTAGTTTATTAAGCGTCAGAACTTACTGTGGTTGTAACCACAGCAAAACTACAGCAAAACAACATCCATTCATCCATCCATGCATCCATGTATCCATTCATCCATCCATCCACCCATCCATCCATCCATCCATCCATCCACCCACCCATCCATCCATCCACCCATTAATGCATCCATCCACCCACCCATCCATCCACCCATCCATCTATCCATCCACCCATCCATCCAACCATTCATCCATTCATCCACCCATCCATCCACCCACCCATCCATCCACCCATCCATCCATCCATCCACCCATCCATCCACCCATCCATCCATCCACCCATTAATGCATCCATCCACCCATCCATCTATCCATCCACCAAGCCTATTTAGTGTTGTGTCTGTTTTTGATCTGTGCCGGTTCGTCCTGGTTTCCTCGTGTGTGCCAGATTGTTCATGCTACCCATTGTAGTCTGTTTTGGGTTTCCACATCCTTGAACCTGAAAGGACTGGTGGTCAAGTGGTTTGTTCGGTACCGCTGTTTACACAGAATCTTCGCTGTGATTAAAAATAATCTGTCCTCTCAGTAAACACAGAACCCAAACAGTCTGATTGCCATTAAATTATATGATTTAAAGAAAACAAAATGCTCCTCACGAAGTCATCTAAGAAACCAAAGGTCAGTAGATTGTTTTTCATTCTGTGATATATCACAGTATGAGGTAATAAAGAGGTGTATGCCATTATGACATTGAATGCAATTATTATTTGGGGAAGTTAGTAAAATAATATGAGAAATTTTTGGAAATACATAGCAATTGAAAACAATGACATATACCCGGATAAGTTGTTTCCATTTTAAAAGAAGTGTGCATTAGTGAAAAACTCACCCACAAATAACCCTGGGGTAAAGATGTGGTGACGGTGCAGAAGTCAGGCTGGAAGGACTGGAACGAACTGTGCAGAGCGGCCCGCAGCTACAGCAATACAAAACAGACACTGTTCATTCAAAACAACACTTCACAAAATACAGAGAATATAGAAATTCACAAATGTTACAGGTTAGCATTGACAACATCACATTTTTAAACTCTTTTAATATCTTCTGTCAAAACTGGCTGTGAGCTGGCTCCACCTCACATCCGCCGTCAGTGAGGAGAAAGACCAGATGGAACCATTCACCTGGTTAATGTCCCCTGCCGGCTGGGTGTGGGGGAGACACCTGTGTTGCATCGAAGCGCCGACCTTCGCTCTTAAATAATGCGAATGTGTAAAAAAGCTGTAATTCCAGGAAAATTCCAGCAGGGGGTGATGATGGTGGTTTCAAAAGGAGCCCGGGGCTCATTTCAGCCTAGCCTCGTAAACCAGCCCTGCCCACTCCACGTTTGGATTGTGGAGCTAGGGTGGGTCTGGGGACGAGCCAATACAAACTTGGAGCAGGGGGCGTCGGTTACTCCTTTGAACTGACAGCGCACTTCAGCCAATTAAGACTTCAGAACAAATACGTCATCAAAATGCGTTCGCTTTTCCAAAGGCAAAGACACGTGAAAACATCCTTCCCCGTTAGAAACTCACCGGGCACAGACTCTGGCTCTTGTTTGATTGTTGTAAACTTGGTATTTTGGCTAGAACTCTGTGATATATCACAATATGAGGTAATAAAGAGGTGTATGCCATTATGCCTCACTCGCGGCACGGTGTGGTTACTGCCCCTAATTTTAATCGCAAACAACATATACTCCATCAACACTCACGAGGCGAGGGGGAGGGAGGGGGCAATGGGGTCTTCTGCACCCCCGTTTCCGGGTTCCTTCTGGTGGGGGGCCGGGGGGGGGGGGGCTGTTGTTTCCCCACAGGCCTGGGGTTTGGACCGGCTGTGGTTTGGGGGGCTGCTGGCTCTGGGGGGTGCATACCTGTCTGCAGCGGTGGGGTTTGGGGGTGGGGGCGGCAGTTGTGGGTGGCGGGGGATCCTGGTTGTGGGGTCCGGTGTTCCCTTGCCTTCCGGGGGGGGGTCTCCCACAGGACATGGCGGTTGGATGACGTGGGAATGTGAGTGTGTTTGGGGTAGGATGGACTGTGTGTGTGTGTGTTTGTGTGTGTGTGTGTGTGTGTGTGTGTGTGTGTGTGTGCATGTGTGTGTGTGCATGTGTGTGTGTGCGTTCTTGTATTTCTATCCTTGTTGGGGCCAAATGCCCCCACATGGATAGCAAAACGTGGAACGACGTGCCTTGTGGGACCTTTTTCCGGTCCTAAGTAGGAGAAACAGTGTTTTCTTGACCATGTTGTTGTTACTGAAAAAAGTAAAAGTGCAAAAACATTTCTTTAGGGTTAGGCTTTGTTGTGGTGTGGGCTAGGGTTAGGGTAAGGGTAAGGGTTAGGGTTAGGGTTAGGGTTAGGGGCTAGACATGAATGGGAGTCAATGGACGGTCCCCACAAGGATAGAAATACAAGACTGTGCGTGTGTGTGCGTGTGTGTGTGTGTGTGGGTGTGTATGTGTATGTGCTTGCCCAGTCAACATGGCAGACACACCTTAAAAAAAAAAAAAAAAAACTGAACAAAAAAATGTAGTAAACTGGTTTCACAACATGACTCTGCGTCCAGACTTTATCACAACAGTTTTCCTCTGGAGTCGACAGGTTTAACGCGCTGCAGCACATAGAGGCTGTGGACCCGGAGGATTTGGGGTTCAGACGTCAGATATGGCCATGGCTACATAGCAAACATTTTTGTGTCAATTTGCCTTTTAACTGAGAACAATTTGAAGTGTGTATCATGAGAAGAATTATTATGTCATTAGTGACAGTAGGTATTTGTAAGTGCAGAAACAAAGATATTGTACATGTTTTTATTCCGTGATGTGTCTGATTGCTCCCTTTGAACTATTTATTTAGTGTTTATTGTAGAAGATGTAGAAAGGTGAGGGTTCAGGATGAAAACATTCCAAAGCCTCTGAACGTGACTTCCTCAAAGTGTCTCCCCTCATGTGCTCATCACCACTCACTGTCTGTCTGAATGTAGATTTAAATTATATGGAACTTATATCTGTTATTAGTATAGTGTTCATATCTGTCCGTCCTAAACGTATATGGTAATTATCTCTTTGTTTCTGCTAAAGTACAGGACTGTCTCAGAAAATTAGAATATTGTGATAAAGTTCTTTATTTTCTGAAATGCAATTAAAAAAACAAAAATGTCATACATTCTGGATTCATTACAAATCAACTGAGATATTTCAAGCCTTTTATTATTTTAATATTGCTGATTATGGCTTACAGCTTAAGAAAACTCAAAAATCCTATCTCAAAATATTAGAATATCATGAAAAAGTATACTAGTAGGCTATTTAACTGATCACTCGAATCGTCTAAATAACTCGAAACATCTGCAAGTGTTTCCTGAGCCTTGAAAAACACTCAGCTTGGTTCAGTAAACTAAATCACAAGTATGGGGAAGACTGCTGCTCTGACTGCTGTCCAGAGGACCATCACTGACCCCCTCCATCAGGAGGGTAAGACAGAAAAAGACATTTCTCAAAGAGCAGGCTGTTCACAGAGTGCCGTTTCAAAGCACATTCACAAAAAGTCTGTTGGAAGGGAGAAATGTGGCAGGAAATGCTGCACAGCCAAGAGAGATGACCGCAGGCTTAACAGCGTTGTGAAGAAGAGCCGCTTCCAGAATTTGGGGGAGCTTCAAAGACAGTGGACTGAAGCTGGAGTCCAGGTATCAAAAGCCACTGTTCACAGACGTGTCCGGGAAATGGGCTACAATAGCCGTATTCCCATGGTCAAGCCACTTCTGAACTCAAGACAACGGGAAAAGCGTCTGACTTGGGCTGTGGAAAAGAAGCACTGGACAGTTGAAGAGTGGTCCAAAGTCCTCTTTTCAGACCAAAGCAAGTTTTGTATTTCATTTGGAAGTCAAGGCGCCAGAGTCTGGAGAAAGGCTGGAGAGGAGCAAAATCCAAGTTGATTGAAATCCAGTGTGAAGTTCCCACAGTCAGCGATGGTTTGGAGCCATGTCAGCTGCTGGTGTTGGTCCACTGTGTCTCATCAAGTCCAGAGGAAATGCAGCTGTGTACCAAGAGATTTTAGAGCCCTACATGCTTCCTTCTGCTGAAAAGCTCGATGGAGATGATGATTTCATTTTCCAGCATGATCTGGCACCTGCCCACAGTGCCAAAACCACCAGTAACTGGTGTACTGACCATGGCATTACTGTCCTCCATTGGCCTGCCAATTCCCCTGACCTGAACCCCATTGAGAATTTGTGGGGTATTGTCAAGAAGAAGCTGAAAGACACCAGACCCAACAATGCAAATGAGCTAAAGGCCGCTATTGAAGCATCCTGGGCATCCATAACACCTCAGCAATGCCACAGGCTGACTGCCTCCATGCCACGCCGCATTGATGCAGTAATTCGTGCAAAAGGATTCCCAACCAAGTACTGAGTGCATTAATGGACATTTTCAAATGTTTGATTTTGTTTTGCTGTTATAATTTTGTTTTTTTACTTGGTCTGAAGAAATATTCTAATATTTTGAGATAGGATTTTTGAGTTTTCTTAAGCTGTAAGCCATAATCAGCAATATTAAAATAATAAAAGGCTTGAAATATTTCAGTTGATTTGTAATGAATCCAGAATGTATGACATTTTTGTTTTTTTAATTGCATTTCAGAAAATAAAGAACTTTATCACAATATTCAAATTTTCTGAGACAGTTCTGTATATCTTTATATTTGTTATTTATTTCATTATATCTGTCTTGGATCTTCATGTAAATTATACTTGATTTATATCTGTCAGCTTATATCTATTATTTAATTATATGTGTCTTCGATTTGTATTTCCGTTATATATAATTTATATTTAATAATTAGTTGTGTCGGTCAGTATATTTCTGTTATGTTTACATCTAATTTTACAAACAAATTATATTGAACTTTTCCTTGTATGGTTGGGCTTTGTATTTTTCTACTTTTCTTTCTACGTTTTTTGCTGCTGCAACCCTGCATTTTCCCCACGCGGGACAAATAAAGGACTTTCAGTTCTGTTTCCTTCTCCTTTTTCGTCTCCATGTAGTTTTTCTGAATTGTGCGGTCCTGTACAGCAGCTGTTGTGTTGGCGGTGAGGACCACAAAGTCACACGCATTTTTCCCTGTATGTGTATAGGTACCTGCTTTGGCGCAGAGGAGCCGCTGCGCATAGATTGGGTCTCGTTTTGTGCAGTGAGCTCTATAGGTAAGAACCCTGGTCTCTGTCACTAGTTTCATCAACCGAGTTGTCTTGACCAGACTCTGATTTTCACATAAGTCATCTGTTGATTTTATACTGTATTACAAGTTAAAGTTCAGCATAAATCGCCCTATCACGACGCCTCCTCTGTCCACGTGATGCGGTCACTTAACAGGCTGGACCAATCACATTTAGATTCGGTTTTAAATGTTCAGTATTGAGAGGTCCTGCTAAACTCGCGGAAATCTTCTGAACAGGATTTCGGAATGCTATGGGTGACTTCAGGAATGGTCCATCCATTGTATTGACCGTATTGGCCCGAATATAAGATGGTATTTTTTTCCAGAAATGGTATTCTCAAAAACTATGTGCTATGATGGAGGACTGGATGGAGCCAGAGTCCCGGTGAGCCGTACTGCCTGTGCTTCATGCAGTGGCTCCGCCCCCCCGTTAGGGGGAGCTAGTGAGCTGGACAAAGTGTAAAGACGAGCGCCCACATACTGCGCTGCGCTGCGCTGCGCCACGCAGGTCGCAGCCATTTCCATTAATAGTTAGCACTGAGCTAGCGGCTTTGATTTTAAATACTGACTTGTTTTGTTTTCAGACAGTGATGTATGTTGTGATCCATCTTGTGTATTTGTTCACTTACATATATGTATATGTATATATATATATATATATATATATATATATATATATATATATATACATATACTGTATGTATATATATATATATATATACATATACTGTATGTATATATATATATATATATATACATATATATATATATATATATATATATATATATATATATATATATATATATATATATATCTGGTTTGTTTCAGTTTTACAGCCTTCAGGAGAAAGTAATAAAAGCTCAGAGCAGCTGAAATCTGCTGCTTTCTTTCTGAAGAACTGTTCTCTACAGGCCAGACTGAACCCAACATTCAGGAGGCTGAATTATTAATGTTCATGAAGTTGAATAGAACTTGAATTTGATGGTTATAAAGTTATTTACATCATTAATGCAGTTATTGAATATTTGAGGTACTTCATTGTTGCTTATTTTGAGAAAGAGAATATGTTTTTATTTAATACTGCAGTAATTTTTTTTTATCTTAAATCACATGAAATGTTATCTCTGCTGTGAGTTTTTGAGTTTAAATAATTGTACAATAAAAACTTGTTTTATGAGTAACCTTATTGTCTTCCAATATATTTTTATTTTCACAAAATGATATTTGATAAAAAGGGGTCGTCTTATATTCAGGTCAATACGGTACTTTATATGGTTGCATCCAGCCTACACATGGAGCAGGAAACAGCTCACTCAAGCTGTTAATAAAACAGGAAAATGTTCCTGTGCAGAAACTCTCTATAGCTGTGGATGAACAGTCTCCGCTGGCTTAACATGGAGAAATGTTTGTTGCGTTGAGGAGTGCCTGGGACATTCCGCCTTCAAATGCAAACTTTAAAGGTGCATGAAGGAGTTTGCATGTTTCAAACAACGGCCCCTGCAGGCCTTGGGCGTAACTGCAGCTTAATGAAACACTCATGTCTGTGGCTTGTGTCCATGTATGTGCACAAAGAGGGGAACTCCTTCCTCGCTCTTTTAGCAGCGCGGCAGTAAAATTTAAGGTTCTTCTGCCTGGTGGGTCTGTGCTGGAGCTCTGGCAGTGCTAGAAGCCGGTCTTTTATTACTTTCTGGAAGATCCATCCTCAGTACTGCTCAGTTGTTGCTTGCTAAGCATCTGGCGGAGTAATGGCGGACAAAACTGAAGCTAAGCGAGTCAGGCCAGCGGGAGGCGCATTACGTCACATCATCTCAAATTCTCCCCAAGAAATACAAATTGCCGGACCGGCACTGTGACTTTCAGGTGACAATTTAGCGCTGTTAGCGGTACGAGCAATGAATATATCAGGGTACATTGTACAGATCACTGAATATATGTAACATATTTATGATGGAAAGTAATTATTTTTTAAGTTGAACAACTCCTTAATGCCCCTCTTTATTGTGTTTTTCTCCTGTGAAAGTGCAAAGTTTTTGTTGATTATATTTAAACAATAACTAAAAATTATTTAAAATGTGGATGAATTGAAATTTCACTAAAAATTAAAGCCGCAAGCGGCATTGGTCGGGACCGAGCCTCCCCGCCGGCCCATGACTAAGACGTCCGCCGACTAACATGCGAGTTGTGAGCATCTCCCACCCACTAACATGTAGCTGTTAGCATCTCCCATCCACCAAAATGTAGCTGTTAGCATCTCCCATCCACTAACATGTAGCTGTTAGCATCTGTCATCCACTAACATGGAGTGGTTAGCATCTCCCATCCACTTACATGTAGCTAACATGGAGTTTTCGTGCATGTTTAAGGGGTCAAATTGTCACATTTGGGGTCAACCAAACCACATGTCAATAAATAATAAGAAAGAAACGGACGAAGAACAATAGAGACAGTCGCTAATAATAGAGAACGACGACGACGACGATGACGACGACGACAATTAAAGCTGCAAGCGGCATTGGTCGAGCCTCCCTGCCGGCCTGCGACTGAGACGTCCACCCACTAACATGCAAGTTGTTAGCATCTCCCATCCACCAACATGCAGCTGTTAGCAACTCCCATCCACTAACATGGCATTGTTCGCATTTCCCATCCACTAACATGTAGCTGTTAGCATCTCCCATCCACTAACATGGCGTTGTTAGCATGCCCCATCCACTAACATGTAGCTGTTAGCATCTACCACCTACTAACATGCAGCTGTTAGCAACTCCCATCCACTAACATGGCGTTGTTAGCATGTCCCATCCACTAACATGTAGCTGTTAGCATCTGTCATCCACTAACAAGGAGCATGGACTAGGTGGGAGAACGTTCTGCAACGGAAGGTCACCTGGTCCAACCTCTGGAGAGCAGACGTTCATAACATCCCATTCTTAGTCCAGGCTGTATATGAGGTCCTACCAAGCCCAGGTAACCTCCACGTCTGGGGAAAAACAGAAACACCATCCTGTCCCCAATGTCCTGGATGGGGATCCCTGGAACACCTCCTCAGCAGCTGCCCAAAAGCACTAGGGGAAGGAAGCTACCGCTGGCGCCACCACCAGGTCCTTCAGGCAGTTGCTGACAGCAGAGCCACAGCCATGAGCACCACTAAGAGCCACAGCAGGGTTCAGACCATCAAGGTCCACAGAGCTGGAGAGAAGCCGGAAAAACAACCGAGGGTGAGATCAGGCCTCCTCACCACCGCGGCTGACTGGCAACTACAAGTAGATCGATGGCAAACAGCTCAAGTTTCCAGCCAGGATCACATCTACGCGGCTCCGACCAGACATGATCCTACTGTCAGAATCCAACAAGGTCATGCTGGAACTCCCAGTTCCCTGGGAAGAGTGCATGGACGAGGCCAACGAAAGGAAACGCGCCAAGTACCAGGAACCGGTAGACGAGTTCAGGAGGCAGGGCTGGAAAACCTCTTGTGAACCTCTGGAGGTGGGCTGCCGAGGATTCGCAGGGCGATCCCTCTGCAAAGTTCTCTCACTGCTGGGCCTCACAGGGGAGGCGAAGCGGAGGCCATCAGATCCACAACTGAAGCCGCAGAGAAAGCCACAAGATGGCTCTGGATTAAGAGGGCAGACCGTGGGTGAGCGCTTCTGGGACACAGGCCGGACTCTGATCACCTCTGGTCGGGTCGCCTGGGCGAGGGTGTCTGATGTTGAAAGACCCAAAACACCCAATGACCCCAGGTTACATCACTGATGATGTGTCCCAGCGCATCCGTGAGATGTATCTTTCAACAGTACTCATTACTTTGGATGCATCCTTTGTAAAAGACTTAAATACTACTTGTAGGAGTAACTGGGCTGTATTCTGTGTTGTCCTTGTAGACAACAACAACGGAGCCAGCTCACGGGCAGTTTTGACAGAACACTATCAAAGTCCATTTCAAATAGAGTTGTATATTTTTCCATTTTCACTTATTCTTGATTATCTTACTATGTATAAATAAGACCTTGTAACATCAAACAAACCTAGACAAATCTCATAAAACCAGAACATCTCCATCAGCATCAATTCTCTTCCACTAAAACACCTAGTTGCACTTCATCTTCTCACCGTCATCTCATGTGTTGGGCAGGAGAAAACAGGAAGTTTGCAGATCAGCACTGGGTAACTCAGAGAAGCTTTTTTTGTCTTTTCTTCTTCAGCACTCTCCCATCCCACGTTGTTTTCCTTCCCTGGACAGATCACCCAGTGAACAGGCAGACACTTTCTCATAGTTTCATTTGGAACTTCAAGCTCTGTATGAAGTATGACAGATATGAGTATTTCTGCCAGGCCCTCAATAAGTTTCAGTTTGTTGGCCTTTGGGTTTGCTTATTTAGTGAAGCACTTACTCTGAGCTATCTTGGCCAGATGAAGCCGATTGATCCAGTAAATTTTACTGAGGGGGCTGGGAGTGTTGAAGACCACCATGACGCTCACTGGACGGCCGGACCTGAAAAGTAAAATGACAGAAAATGTACATATTCGACACCACCCCCCCGAAGCCGAACCTCTATTTCCATTCTCACTTATCGGGTTTTCCGGGAACAGCCAAACACAGGCGGCACTTGTTGCCGTTCTGAATCTCCTCCTCCTTGAGACGGATCAGCCGTTGGAGAGCCTGACGCCAGTCCTGACACGTTGTGCTGTTTAGATTCTGCAATTTGAGAAACCAGGGAACATGCAAGTTGTTCTCTGTGTGTTCTCAAGATATGTTTAGGCCTTGTTACCTGATAGACCCCACTGAGCGTGCCGATCAGGACGGACACCTCCTCCACCACGGCCAGGTCGTGCTTCAGCTCCTGCAGCTCCTCATACAGTCTGGGAGGACCTAGCAAGCCTTCACAGCACAGCACTGTTAGCTTCCTGTCGCAAACTAATTGATGACTGATAATGATATTATGTTCACTTATAACTTTGAGCCAAAGGTTGTGTGCCCCATGATTTTCTTAAAAAATTCAACATTTCAAGTCATAACAAATTTTATTATCTGATTTTTTTCTATAAGTTTTTATGTTTTTCTAATTCAGGTAAATTACACCTGCTTTCTTTGCATCAAATGAAGTTTCTGGTGTTTTTTTTGTTTTGTTTTGTTTTTTTTTTTTGTTTTTTTTTAGAAATAAACATTCTACTGCACAAATCATCCACTTGTTTGAAGCAAAGACATAATTTATGAAATTGAGTGAAATCAAACTTTCCTTTGATTACATAAATATAATATAATTGTGTGTGTGTGTAAACATAAAGATACACGACTCAATACATGCTCAGAGTTTCACATCTTAAAATAGTTTCCAGAACTGTGTCGTCTTTGCTCAGGTCCACAAAACACGTGACTGGTGTACATCTGCAGGTCTACACTCCCTCCAACAGTGCTGCTGAGCACAGAGTTGTTTACTTTTTATTGTTGGTGTTATAAAAAGTTTTTTTTTTCCGACTTTTTCCAGTAAAATTCCATCCAACTGATTGAACTTGTGGATATGTATAGGTTTCATGGCACATATGTGGCTCCATTGTTCATTTACTTTAGTCTTTAACTGAGTGTTGAGTCTGTCTGTTCTCCCTTAGAGCTCGTGTCCGGAGTTTTGAGAGAGAGAAGTTTTTTTTTTTTGATCCAACGTCTCAGGTTCCGCCCTCCCTCTGCTTTCATGAGCGACCAAGCCACGCCCCTTTAATTGTGCACGCTATTATCCGTCGGGTGAAAATGAGAGCCTCCGAGTCCTGCAGCATCCTCCATGTTGAGCTGTTTACGGTGGATGTTCAGCAGACAGTGGATATATCTGCTGCAGAGCTAACTCTCCTCTGCTGGGCGAGCGGCCGTGCTCTCTGGCTGCTCCACACTTTGATTGACAGCAGGACAAGGCGGAAGCTTGAAATCTATTGGCTGAAGCTGACCGGCGCTTTTTCGGATAACATGGGGGTCTATGAGACGAAGGCGGGGCTCATAAATACATTTTTATATCGCTTTATGCTAATATTATATTGTAGTATCGAACCAGACTGACACATTTAAGCTCTGTTGAAAAATGATTCATACGTTGGAAACGAACGGAAACTCCGGACACCAGCTTAAGGTTTCGTCAAGAACTGAGGTGATTGTAGGCGTCCAATTTCACATAAATCACATTTGTCTGACATGATATCGGATTCTGACTTCACTTTTGGCATTGTAGTACTTTATTTTCACATACTGTAGCTAAAAATATCTTTGCTTTGAAGGTTGTACTTTTCCTTGAATTTGGGGGAATGATATATTCATTCCTCTCTAAAGTTGTACAGACTGTTGACATCCCTTTTTGCTCCCAGCCTTAAAATATCACCATGTTCTCCTGAAACAGATGTGAACACTTTCAATACAAGGGCCATCCTTTTTAGGGCCAATCCCAATTCTACCCCTTCCCCCTCCCCCTCAGCCCTTGGCCCTACCCCTATCATTCTCCTACCCCTTCCAGAACAGGGCTGAGGGCTGGGGCTGTCTTTGCAGCACTATGAATTGGGATACCCCTTTCGAAATAAGGCCAATTTGCAGCAGTGGTGCCTTTCTGGGCACTCAAGAACGTTTAACAATAAAGATTAAAAACACAATACAAATAAATACAGCAGAAAAAATAACAGCAAACTACAAGGAGAGAGTGAGGGTACAGGTGATAAGCAGATTGAAACAAAAGAGTTTTGAGTCTGGATTTGAACTGAGGAAGAGAGTCCATGTTGCGGATGTCTGGAGGAGAGAGTTCCAGAGTGATGCTCTGCTCTCCATGGTGCTGGGGAGGGTGGAGGCCACAGAGAGGTGGAGAGAGGAGGACCTGAGAAAGCATGTGGCGACATGTAGGAGATCAGACAGATGGGGGGGTGGCTTTAAATGTAAACAGAAGAATCTTGAGATGATCCGGAATTTGACAGGGAGCCCATGGAGCTGCTGGAGGACGGGTGATGTGGTGAGAGGAAGGGTTTTGGTGATGATGGAGCTGCTGAGTTCTGGACCAGTTGGAGCTGATGGAGGGATTTGTGGGAAAACCAGGGAGGAAGGGGTGCAGTAGTCGAGGCGGGAGGTGACGAGGCTGTGGACCAGGATGGCAGTGGTGTGAGGGGTGAGAGAGGAGTGAGAGAGGAGTGAGAGAGGGGTGAGAGAGGGGTGGAGACGGTTTATATTGCGTAGGTGGAAGTAAGCAGACCGAGTGATGTTATTAATGTGGAGTGAAAAGACAGTGAGCTGTGGAGGACGACACCCAGACTCTAACCTGAGGGGAGGGGACACTGTGGAGCTGTCCACTGTGAGGGACAACCTGTTAGATTTGGAGAGTGAGGACTTAGTACCAACAACAAGGAGTTCTGTTTTATTGCTGTTTAATTTCAGGAAGTTTGAGGTGAACCAGGATTTGATTTCAGAGATGCAGAGGGTGAGGGAGGAGGGTGGAGAGTGGAGTTAGGTTTACTCGAGAGAGAGAGCTGGGTGTCTCCGCGTAGCAGTGAAAGTTAATACCATGTTTACAGAAAATACTGCCCAGGGGAAGGACGTATATGATGAAGAGGAGGGGCCCCAGGACGGAGCCCTGGGGGACACCAGAAGTGATGGGGAGGGCTGAGAGGTGAAGGACTTGAGCTGGATGAACTGAGAGCTCCAGTGAGGGAGGAGTGAAACCAGAGAAGGGGGGTGTGTGTGATGCCAATGGTGAGAGACGACGTGGAAGGCTGCCTCAGATGGAGGAGGATGAGGATGAAGATCAAACCGTGGTCAGCTGCCATTAGAAGGTCATCTGTGATCTTTAATAGTGCTGTCTCGGTGCTGTGGCGGGACGGAAACCGGACTGGAAACGTTCATAGAGACGGTTGAGGATAAGGTGGGAGTGGAGCTGAGAGGATTCTGGAGATGAAGGGAAAGTGAGAAATGGGGCGGAGCTTATTGAAGTTATTGGGGTCTGAACCAGGCTTCTTCAGGATGGGGCTGACGGCTGCAGATTTAAACAGAGCAGGAACAGTTCCAGAGGACAAGGAGGAGCGAATGATGGCTGATATGAGGGGGAGCAGAGAGGGGAGGCAGGATCTGACCAGGACTGTGGGGAGGGGGTCCAGCTGGCAGGTCGAGGGCTTGGACTTGGTGATGAGATCAGAGATATCAGAGGGGGGAGGGAGTTCAAAGGTGGAAAGTAGATGAAATGGCGGGAGAGGAACAGAGGAAGGGAGAGGGGAGGTAGTGAAGCCGAGGTGTTGGTGGGTTTTCATGACCTTGTCATTGAGGAACTGGAGGAGAGAGTTACAGGTCTCTGGAGACTACAGGTGGAGGGGTAGAGAGTTAGGGGGTTGGATGATGCTATTGAAAACAGAAAAGAGAGTCTTGGTGTTGCCGGCATTAGAGCAGATGAGATCGGAGTAATACTGTGATTTAGCATGAGCAATGGAATCCTTGTAAAGAGATAGATAAGCAGTATACATGTCTTTGTGGATGTTGAGACCAGATTTCCAAAATAGCCTTTCAAACTGACAATTTTTGGATTTCATGGTACGGAGATCAGGAGTGAACCAGGGAGCAGACCAGGTGAAGAAAACAGAACGAGATTGAACAGGAGCGAGAGAGTTGAGGATGTGAATGAGTCCATTATTATACAGGAAAACAAGGTCATCAGGGGTGGAAGGAAGAGTCCAAAGTCAGGGTGGAGATGCAGGAGGAGAGGGAGTCCATGTTAATATCCTTTATGTTACGGAATGAAATGGTCTTGGAAACGGAGAGACGGAGGGGGAAATTAAATGAGAGGAGGAAATGGTCCAGAATATGAAGATCAGCAGCAGTGCAGTCAGTGAGACTGGAACAGCAAATTAAGTCCAGGGTGTGTCCTTTAATGTGGGTGGGGAAATCTGCAAACTGATGGAAGCCAAAACTGTCAAGTGATGAGGAGAAAACCTTGGTAAGGGGAAGAGCTGTATTGATCAGATGTAATTTGAAGTCACCCAGCAGAATTACATTAGGAGAGAGAGTGGCAAGGTGGGTGAGAAGGGCCGAGAATTCATTTAAAAAAATCAGTATGAGGCCTTGGGGACGGCAGACAGTAGCAATAATCGTAGGAGTGAGGCCGGAGATCTGACAGGTCAGGCACTCCAATGACGAGAGGGGGCAGAGAGGCTGGAAGGACCTTCCACATCTCGTGGTATAGTATTGCGAGGCCGCCTCTACGAGCCGAGGTGCGATGTTTGCTAATGTAAACAAACCCCGGTGGAATAGCATCGTTCAGCTGGGAGAAGTCACCAGGAAGTTCCCACATCTTGTTTAAACAAAGAAAGTCAAGCTTACGGTCCTTGAGGAGATCCTGGATGAGGTTTCCTTTGCCCGTGAGGGAGCGGATGTTCAGCAGACCGAAGCTGACGTCGGTGTTGTCGCTGGACTGAGGGGCGTTAGCTGGAGCATTAGCCGACCTAGCCAGGCGGGCTAACACGCTGTGGTTGACAGACCGGCCGGTGTTTCTGGGAGGATGCCGAGTGGAGGACCAGATGGAGGGAATCCCTTTGGAGCAGCCAAAGACAAAGCCCCGCCGAGAGCCACGGTGGATGCATCTAGGGCGAGGCTGGAAGCCGATGTCCGGGTGGAACTTCAGAGCTGCCAGTGGAGGTCCGGGCCATTGAGAGCAGAGCCTGCGTAGCTCTGCTGCCGAGTACTGCAGGATTCCTTCCACGGGTAGATGGAGGAGGGAGAAGACAGTCCAGGCCAATATGGAAAGCACAAACACCCTGCAGGCCCACTTCGTAAGGCGGTGAAGAGAGGCAATGACGTGGAGCCAGGTGAAGAGCCGAGCAGGTAGCCAGTTAGCTTACGGTGAGCAGCGGCAGCAGGGCGAGCCAGCGTTCACTCAACCGGAAGCAGTATAAACCGAAGTTTACCCACACCAGAGATTTAAACCAAGCTGGAGCCTCCTCAACGTTCTGTCTCTGGACTCTTGGCTCTTGCTGGACATGCCTTCTGTAGGCACTCAGTGTTGCCAGATTTTTTCAGTAAAATACGCAATAAAGTGGATGTGTTTGGAGCCACCGATAGGGTTATGCTTTAAGTCTCAGCTGGGTTTGGCAGCAGAAAAGCCCAAAACGGCACTTTGGAACAAGAAAAAAAAAAAGTCCCTCCACTTACGACCGTCAACATTAACAGGTGACTTTTCAAAATAAAAAGCTGATACTGTGCGGACCTGGCAACTATCGCTGCACTTCGACCCGGCTACAGTTACAACAGCGTATTTGTTGCTGCGATATTGTACTTCACCAAGAGAGGCAGCAGTGTGCTGCAAGGCACCTGGTCTGCCGGAAATTAGAACAACAACAACAGCAGCACAGCAGCGGTAGGACATTAGCTCGCGGAGAGAGAGCATTTTTTTTTTTATCCGTCCGGACAGGCGCATACACATAAACGACGGGCTGAAAAGCAGCTGTGTAAAATGAATCACAAAACCAAAAAACCGCGGTCCATTAGGGCGTATCGCCCCGCGCCGAGCGGACCCAACGGTTCAGTATTTTGCTGCGTACCGTTGCATCCCCAATGGACACCACACTCTGTAGAACTGGTCCACACTAGAATGTATAATGCTAGTAAGATATTCCAAGGGAATCAGCTCAAAAGTAAATTTATGCCAGCCTATGATCGATGGTGTCTTGTCACAAATCCATTGCAAAAGAATATTCTTCCTCGCGGCAAGAGTTAAAACATTAAATAATCTCTTGCTAGTTGAAGTTTTTACATGTTTGTTTGGGAGTCCAAAGATCAGGGCAATGGGATCTATTTCTATTTTGATGTGTAAAATGACCTCAATTTCCCTAATAATCTCAGACCAGTATCTCTGAAGTTTATGATAAGACCAGAAACAATGGGTTAGGGTTCCCATTTCTGTTTTACTTTTAAGACACAGAGGGGAGAGGGAGCGGTTGAAGAGATGCCGTTGAAGGGGTGATATGTGTAACCTATGTATATTTTGAATTTAATTTCTCTTGTACGGGTGCAAATTGAAGTCTTTTTTGCACTGGACCAAATAGAGTCCCATGTATCTTCATCTATAGTAAATATCAGTGACGTGCAGTCAGGGTAGGCAGGGCAGGCACTGCCTACCCTGGGCTGATAGGGAAAAATGAATTCATTTCATTCATTTTAATAATTAGTTTTTCTAATTTTTTCAATTGCTTTATTATTATTATTTACATATAATTTTCAAATTTTAATTTCCGATATAGTACTATATATAGTACCTTTCGGTTTGAAAGTGACAGCATTTAGTGCTTTCACAGCCCAGTAAAAATGACTCAACACAGACTCCTCCTGGCCAAGCAGAGAAGCTGCACAAGTAACTTCCCCTCGCGCTGTATTACAGTGAGGCCCACGCCCTCTCCTGAAGGCACAGCGCTGCTCTGCCTTTATCTGTCGTATCGTCGCAATGATTTGTGTTTGCGCAGGCGCAGTCGGTTTCTCCATCTAAAAATCATGTACGCAAAAAGGCAGATCGCGACGCTGCCTTTTTTACGTTACTCTGCTATTCCAATGCTCTACGTACGTTCACGGAGAATTAGTGAATCGGTCCTTTTCAGGTGACGTCACTCTGTTGCATTGTGGGATTGAATCTCCATTTCGCAGGCCACGGTCTCACTCTGTGATTCACGTCTTTGAGTGCGGCATTATTTCTCAGAAATGGGAAGATCGTGTTCGTGATAGGCTGCCATAATAAGTCGCATCGACGGAATGGGAGCAGGACAGAAGGCAGGCTCCGTTTTTTCCAGTTTCCCACCTGGAAAAGAAATGACGGGGAGCAGACTGAGGAAATGAGGAAGAGGCGTCAGACGGCGGGGGTCGCAGCGTGACATGAAAGAGCATCGCTCTCCACTCCAGATCTGCCAACATGGTTGTTTGCTCTCGACATTTTCATAAAGGCAAGTAAGCGAGTTTATTTGTTTTTAAGCAGTGTTACTGAAATGTGGTTTCTCTCTGAATGAAGTCACGTTAGCCGCTAACGGTTAGCGCACCTGCGAACTAGCTTCCCCCAGCTGCGAACCAACTTCACTTGTGGAATCCAGTCAGCGGAGGAGGGCAGTGGCGAATCACTTCATGCTGAATCTGTTAACTGTGATAACTGTGTGAATGGCATCAATTAGGGGCAAGAGGAGCGCCACATATGTGCAGTCGAGCTTTGAGCATAAACCTATTTGTTGTTTTTGGTTGTTGCTTTCAGGTGTTCTTTTAATTAAACGTGTGTTGGGGTGTGGGCCCTGTAGAGAGAGACGTTTCAGCACCGCAGGCAGCTCCGCGTCCGAATGGTCATTTTCTCACTCATTTTGCGTCTCGATCACAAACAAGGAATGCGCTGTGTGGCCATGACATATAAAGTTAATTGGGAGAGTCTTGGGACTGCTATGAAGTCATTGTTTAAGCTTTTTTAATGGTGTGATGCGATCTTGATTTTGTTAGAGGAAGCTTGCCTACACATGTAAATTGTCATTGGTGTGTCCGTCGCAATTTGCGACTGTCTGCCTACCTAACCCTGGAGCTCACGGCACGTGCCTGGTAAATATCAAGTTTCTGTTTCAGAGAAACGATTTATTTGAAAGCAAATAGTCCACCTCGCTCATGCTAACGCTGCCATCGCTGAACTTTTTCTCCCTTCTTTCCCAGCTCTGGCACAAACGGCAGCCCCGCTGCATTAACTCGCTGCTATTGGTCAAAGTCAGCGCCTGTGGGATAACTGAAGTTAGCCCAAATGATCAGTAAGTCACGAGGGCAGGACATGGCACCTGTCAATCACTTACAGGAACCAAATGAATGAAAGCGGACTGTATCAGCTGGGGCTGTAAAAAATAAGCCCATTTAGAGATACTCTATGTTTTTCTTTTGACTGATTGGTGCTGTTGCTTCCTTTGGTTTCACCTAAACTTAAAATGATTTTTTGTAAGTTATTTTTTAAAAAAATGTTCTTATCTTTTTGGTGTTAGCTGTCTTTTTGTGCTGGGAGGGCTGTTAGCCGTCCCAGTGTGTCGGCGTACCGGTGGAGCTGGAGCTGTGCTTCCCGCCCTGCACTGTCCACTCCTGTCCCATCTCCAACACCTGAGTCTGCAGCAGAGGGACCCGCCACTTTACTGTGTACTTCGGCCACACAGGAACGAGGGTGCTGGCATCAGGAAGACCTCTGCGGGACAGATTCATGATCAATATCTGAGTGCCAAACTTGGGAAGTCTTCAGGAATGTCAAACATCCAGATTAAAGGATTTAACCCGCTGAGGAATAGTAATAATAACCAATAATGTAAACCTATAGAGCAGGATAGACCTGGAAACCTGTGCCTATAGATATAGAGATTCACTTCCTTATAAAGACAAAGTGTGGTATGGCAAGTTTATTTAGACATATGAACAAAGCAATTCATCGTGCTTCATGAAGAGACAGAAGCATAAATATACATTAAAATACAACACATCAGAAAAAGTAGCAATTAAAAGATTGATGAGACCTCTGACTATGAAGGGTCAGAAGAGAATCAGAAGTGGACCCACACTGCATTCAAATCAAAAACAAATTGCAGAAAACAGTCTCACCTTGAGTTGACACTGACACAGATCAGTGTGTCATTGAGGAGAAAGACTTTCCGCTCCCTTGACTTCAGAACTTGACCTTTTTCTCCAAAAACGACTTCAGTGAGCAGTTCACCAGTGAATCAGCTGCTCCTGCTTGGAGTCAGCAGCTGGAAGCACAAGAATGCTACTAAATATCTCCACTGTGAGTGGAAGGAAACAACGGATCAGTTTTTACATGCACAGACAAACTCACATCAAGCTCCCTGAAAGTTTCTGGAATAGTTTAAATTAACTGTACATAACCTTCAGTTTAATGAGCTTGAACCTGCATCAGTAAACTGTTTTTGAATACCTTGTAAGTGCGGCCCCCTCCACTGAGAGCTAACTGCTGGAGCTCAGCCTCGTAATCGAACACACGTTCTGCTCATTCATCTTCTCAGCCAAAGTCTCCAGCTCGGTGAGAGCAAGCTGTAAGGGCAGCCGGTCAGCGTGGGACCTTGGAGTATTCTTCAACATGTCCTGAAGCAACACCACCAAGGACATTTACTCCAAGGAAATACATCCGCAGCCAGACGTTCAAACGAGAAAAAATACAGAATATTCACGAGAGAATTTACATTCTACTGAGCCTGATCATCTCTGTGGTGTGGCTCTGACAACAGATCACCTGTTGGCAGTGGGATTCAAACCTGAGAAGACCCAGTGTGAAACCTTCCATCCACCACAACTCTATATTTACCTCCATCACATCATGTTCTAATATTAATATCTGAGTAGGAATGTACCGTTTAAAAAATGTTTTAATGGTTGATTTTGTATATTTGCATACGGGGGCAGCTGGCCAGTAGAGGGCGCCAGGGTGCTGCCCCACCACTCGTCACTCACTACTCACTGTGTTTATTCATTATCTTGAATAAACACATACAAAACAACATTTAAAAATGTAATAATAAATTACAAATATTATAGAGTGAACAAGGCCGCTTTAATGCACGGGCTTACCTGGGCTGAAGCCCAGGGGCCTACCAAGTTCAGGGGCCTATCAAGAAGCTGGAAAAGTCGCATTGTTTTGTTACTTGTCAAGTTTTCTGTCAATCATTTTATACTTCAAGTTTGTGGCTGCTGATTGATCCTTCGCTAGACCCGCCCCGCCCTGTGAAAATGTGACGAAAAAGCTGCAGCAGACCGTCGGACATGCTGGGTTACAATTATCCTCACGCCGGGCTCACTGGCTCCGGTCCGGCTCCGGTCCGGCTCCGGTCCGGAGACACAACACAGCAGCACTGTCACTTGGTCTTCTTCTGTGATGTTTTACGGCACATTACTGCCACCTGCTGGTCATTATGATTGGAGCTTTTTTCTTGCAGGTTGTCATTTGTTGTAAGAATTTACAGAAAGAATCTGAAGTTCATGTATTTAATTTTTTTCTAACAAGCCTTAAGATATTCATATTTATGATACAAGAGTTATATGATATGATGTAACATAATTAAAGATATGCTTACAATGGAGTTTTTTACAACCGTGACAAATACCTTTTGCACTTCTGCTACTGTGGTTTTATGTTGTGTTATTTTAATTTGTATAAGTATGTTGATGTAGCACTTTGCACTTTGCCCAAGACAAATTTCCCACTGGGACAATAAAGTTTTCTATCTATCTATCTATCTATCTATCTATCTATCTTTACTACAGTACAACAAAACTGTCAAATTCCATCAAGACTAAAATTAAGACTAAAACTAATTTCTACAGACTAAATTTTAACTAAAACGAAACAAACTAAAAAACTAAAATGTGACTTTAACTAAATCAAGTCTTTGGTGAGGGACTAAGACTAAAGTCAAATGAATAATTCATGTCAAAATGAACACTGGTCCATTGAGCATGACATCCTTCATGATTTGGATTTCAAGGACATAATCAGAGGATTCTCTGCAGAGAAGAGCAGACGAGCGACAGAGCGGACACAGCTCTGCTGACTGCTGCCTCTGCAGGGTTTCAGTTGTTGTGGACGGCTGCTAATTGTTTGAATTAGAATGACTGAGTCTGTTGTTACTATCCATGGCGCTGAGTGTGTATGCAGATGTATCTGTGGGTGAGTGTCTGTGGTGTGTATGTAGGCCAGAAAAAGCTCATTTTGTTCTGATAGTGTTGATTTTCAAACTTTCACCGGTCTTGGTTTTACAGTTTTTCTCCAGTGGTTTGGCTCATTTCTTGAAACCGAAATTACATTTTCAAAACAACTTGGACAAATCTCCAAACTACCCTGTAACTGCTCACAACAGAATGGCATTTTTCATTCATGTCATCACATTTAAAATGTCTTAGTACATGTCTCAATGTCTCAGAAAATCTTTGCAAATAATTAAACACAGTAAGGATAGATTTAGCACAATTCCCAAGTGAATAGGTCATCTAAACTCAACTAAAGTAAACTAAAGTAAACTATCCAAACAATACTAACTAAATACTAGTTTAAATACTAAACTATCCACAAAGCTGCCCTAGGAGCTAGAATGCTGTGGGAAGTACGGTGCACTGAGCCCTGTCCTCTAATGTCTGAATGTTATTCCCTTTAGTCCGTTCATTGCTTTTCACCTGCTGTCCCCCCCTTCGAGGGGGAGTCTTCTCCAGTTTCAGTTGCTGACTCCACTATTACGAGGGCCTACGAACAAGCTCCGTCCGGACCGGGAGGACACTCCTGTCGGTCCTGCCCGCGGACTGGCTTCGGTTCTACTTCTGGGATCCGTGGTTCTTGTGCTGGACCGTCCAACGGACTGTCCTCAACATAGTCCTAGGCTTTACTTCTTATTGTCTCAGCTAGCTGTTGCCAAGCTGTCCGTCCTGGAGAGGGATCCCTCCATACTGTGGTTCTCCCCAAGATTTCTTCTTCTCCCACTGGTTTCTGGAGTTTTTCTTGCGGATGTGAGGGGTCTAAGGCGGTGGTTGCTTCGTTTTGTCTCGTTACTGTGAATCTGACATATTAACATTATGCTTATTCACTGTTTTTATTTTTACAAACCAATGTAACATCTTGAAGCCTCTGAAGCAACTGTTGTTGTGATACTGGGCTATACAAAAATAATTGATTGATTGTTTGAAAAAGTTATTAAGACTCTGTGAAAATAAATATTATAGCTCAGTAGCTATTTATGAAACTTCATTTTAATGGGGAATCCTCTGTGGGGCTGCACCATTTACCCATGCAATAATGTCACCATTTCTTGTTTCAAAGTTTTTTCTGTTCATTACCAACCTTCTTGTGCAGCAGCGACACTGTTAAGTTACAGCTGCAGTTCAAATAAGATGCAAAAGTCTTTGTGCAAACAAATATCACTGCAGCTATTTAAAGTACGATTAGATTGTGCATAAACAAGTAACACTGCAAATAAAATGAAGGAAAACAATGTGCACCTTGCAGTCCCCGGCGTCCACACAACTAAGTCACAGAACTTTGCAGCCGTCACAAAGATTTGAGTCTGCGTCTGGCTGTAGTGTTCTGTGTCTGGCTGTAGTGTACTGTCTTCTTCAAGATAAAATGCCGTCACTGAAGTCCAGACAAAAGTTGGTGCCCTGACAACCTGTAGCGCTGTGCTGCTGCGATGCTTTGATGGACATTTCACTTCCAGGCAGCCTTTTCCACAACAGGAGCGGTAAGTGAGCCCAACCGGGTCTGAACCGGGTCCAGCTGGTCTCCGTACAGTCCGTCGCGTTTCTGTTTCGGTCCATTTTTCCTCGTGTTTAATTCTATCTTGTCGCAGCACAGTACGTGATCATACACGGTAAACGTTGTAAACGTGAACACGCACAGCGCCACCTCCTGTTGTGGCATGCAAATTACGCACTGGCAGTTGTGAATAAATCCTAAGTCCTGCGGATGCGACTCAGGAAGGTGCAAAATTACTGCAAAAAGTCACATGACAGCGGGGAGCCAATTGTTTCTCCAACCTGCAGAATTGTTTTTTGTACTCGAAAAAAAATAATGCATCTTGAAAGATATTTTAATGTAAGTGCAGTTAGATATTTTTTTAATTTGTGGAACGTTTTTTTGATGAACAAACCTAAGTGCATTAGTTATGAATGACATTTTGCTTTTGCAAAACACACTGAGTTTGTTTGTGAATCATTAGCTGTGAATAAAACACATTTTTGTTGTTGGTGAGGTTCTGGCATTTCACTCCATACAGATAACTTAGATAGTGGTGATAATAATTAGGGACCGAGCCCTCTGGGCATGGTCTCTATTGTTATTCGTCCGTTTCTTATTATTATTACGCGGCCCACGTGTTTGACCCCAAATTTGACCCCCTAAACATGCACGAAAACTCACCAAATTTGGCAGGCACATCATGACCGGCGAAAAAATTTTTAAAATGGAAAAGTTGACCTCTTCAGCTCTCTAGCACCACCTCGAAACAGTAAAATTGCAGCCACAGCCCATATAAATGTCGTAGAGAGATCAAACCAACACTCACGCGTTCGTCTCATTGAGATCTACATTTCATGCACTGACACCCCTGACCTAAATCCAACAGGAAGTCCACCATTTCCCTTTCAAAGTAAAATTTTGATCAAAATCACTCCTCACGAAAAAATTATCTCCTCCGAGACCGTTTATCTCGCAGATGTTAGAGTAATGCGACAAGATAGAGGACAACTTTCTCTACAAAAGTTGTTGAAAACTTTGTCAAAAGTCTCACGGTGTGGATTTTATTAGCCCTCAAAGTTGGAAGTCTGAAATGCTGCCTTGCTCCGGCCCTCATCCGCCATAATGGGGGAAAAAAGGAAAAAAGTCGCCTTTTTCCAGCACCTCGAACAAATGGCGACTGTGGCTAAACCGTGACTCCCATCAACAAACCGAGCACATGTGAAGTGTCACCAGGTTCTCCCGAACAAGATGATGTAACATATGTGTTCAAAATATCTTGATATATGGCAGTTTTTTGCGAGAATAAAAAGGTGTGCGCTCTGCATTTTTTTGCTCTCAGTTATAATGGAGCCGGATGGGGAAAAAATCTCGCGCTCTCACAAACTGAGGCCTCTATGTGTCCAAATTAAAATTCTGACTGGTCTGAAAGCCTCACCAACTGAAAGACAACAAAATTTCCTATCAAACGTGATATTTTTTGTTCAGTTTTGCCAAATAGAAATGGGACAAGGAGCAGTTGTTTCCCAAACAGAAAGTTTAATTTTCTCCTCTCTCCCACTCACATGACCATATATGGACATACGGTGCAGTTACACAGCTGACAGCAGCTGTCAGTCAAACTGTGACACTCAGTGCCTTCATTCAGTGACTGTCAAAAGCAGATGGGAGAAGCTAACAGCTTCATGTTAGTGGATGGAAGAAGCTAACAATTCCCTGTTAGTGGATGGGAGATGCTAACAACTCCATGTTAGTGGATGGGAGATGCACGACACGCATGCGCCCACCTCATCCCCGTTCTCCTCCTCCTCCAGAAAGAGGGGGGTTGGAGCGGACTGAACCGGGCTTCCCACACACCCTCTTCCTCCCTCCTCTCCGCTCCGGCGCAGGAGCGACATCACCAGCCCCCCCCCCCCCCCCCCCCCCCCCCCTTTCTCTCCTCTTCTCCGCCGTCTCTGTCTCGCATGATCTCGTCACACCCCATGCAGGAGATCCGCACACCAGCCGGGAGACCAGGTCTCCGCTTCTTTCTCTCCTCTCTCGTCTACCCCGCTCTCCCTGCCGGGAAGCCGGACCAGGAGAGTCACGCCCTCACTCCCTTCGCGGAGCCCAGACCCAGGACTCCGAGAGACGCCCCGCTCCGCCTCCAACCACACACACACGCACACACACTCACAGCCGGTCACCGGACAGAGCAGACCGAGCCCGATTCACACACCCACTCAAACACACCGTACACAGAGCCACACAAAGCCGGCCCCACCGGGCCATGCTCCGGACGGGTTAACACCCCTCCTCATGCATCTCCACACACACACACACACACACACACACACACACACACACACACACACACACACACACACACACACACACACACACACACCTTGCAAGTTTTGAATGTTCTGTTTTGTTGATTAGATGTTTTAATTAGTAATAGACATTGTTAATAAAAAGCTCATTAACTGAACTGAACAAATTATTCTTGTGTTTTTGGTGGTCTTGTGACTAAGTTCCTGGTTGTATCAGCCTGTGCTCGATCTCACACCTTCTCTGATAATGTAACAGTTGTTTATCCAAAGATTAACAACCATCTTAAATTATCTTTCCATCTTTGAGACTGAAAATTGGTAATAAAAGTTCCTCTGACGAGGTGGTGCCCCGAAAGTATAATTAAATACCCACATGGTTTATTTCATGCATAATTCACAACTTCTCTCAGTTCATTTCTGTAATTTACCAATTTCCAGTAATGGGTCATGTGTGGCATTAGTGATTAATTAATAACACCTGGTTAATCAATAATTTAATGGTTAAATCACTCTGTGGTCTACTCCATTCCCAAATAGCTGATTATTCAACATTATTAACGAATAAATAACCATTTATTTTGATTGATAATAATTGATGTTGGGTTAAATTACTTGGTGCTTCACTTTAAACAGTTTATTACGCCGTAATTGATTGTTATTGGTGACCCACTCTTAATGACCTGCAATTATTAATTGGTAAATCAAAATTACTCAATTAATAAGTAACTAAATTACTTAAAATAATCTATTACTTCCAGTAATCAGTACTTTAATCATTTATTCCCATTACCAATCGTAAACCCCAACACGCCCAAGGCTCTTTTTCCCAGCCCAATGACTTTTAAAGTACAATGGGCGGGAACCCACCCAATCTGGCAACACTGAGCACAACTAGATGTATGTTGTTGTTTTCCCTCAGGTCTCTCATCAGTGTCTTATCTCTCCGCTCCCAAGTGTTTATTCCTTCCCTTTCTAATATTTCAGCTTTGCAGACATCCCGCGCTTCCTCCTGTTTTTCTCTCAGGTCTTCGCTACTCTGATTCAGGATATGTTGCTTGTTTTTGGTCTTGCCTTCATCTGATCGCTTTTGGATTTTTCAGCCTTGACCCGACATTTCCAATAAATACTTTGAGGATGTCCTTCCTGTCTCCAGGTACTTTTGGGTCTTTGCCAGTTCTGACAAAAAAAACACATGACACACAAAAAACACAAAAAACAAAACAAAACAAAACAAAACAAAAAAAGACACTAATCTCAAACATACGAAGCCCGGTCATGACATGGTTAAAAAAAAAAAAAAAAAAAAAAAAAAAATTCAATTGTGGCCATGAAATACTAAATCGTGCGCACGAAATACTAATTTCATGGCCATGAATTAGGAATATCATTCACTGAACAATCCAGTAAAGTTAGCAGCATATTGACAGATACAGACTTCTGGTCTCAATAACACTTCAACAAAACGTCAATAACATACAAAGGGCGCCTCCATCCCATCGCTGTGAGGTGGACTATACGCTGCAAGCTCACTTTTATTAAAAGTGTTTGTCTATCAAGCAGCAGAAACAACATTGACTTCTGTGAGCAGCCGGTGGTGCTGCGGGGATTAGGGATTTGCAATTTACAAGACGGTGAAGACAAATTCCACAAAAACACAAAGCAAAACGTAATACTATCACTGGGATTCACTTCACTTGTCTCCTGTCATAATAGGAAAACATTTTGTTTGATATAATATTTTTTCATAGTTTGTTGAGGCAGATTCCATCCATCTAATGTAAGCTACAGTGAAGTTATTAAAAAAAATTACTCCTAAAAATTCATGAAAACTATGTAAATATCTTTTTTGGTCAAACTAATTGCTTTAATATGACCAGCAGGAGCTCCTTTGACACTTAAGGAGAGTTTCATTTTCTTTTGTATGTGATAGTGAAGTTATTGAAAAGTATTACTTGTTAAAATACAGAAAAATCCATCCATCCATCCATTTTCTACCGTTACCGTGACCCGGCCCCGGAATACAGAAAAATGTTAAAAAAAAAAAAAAAAAAAGCTCCTCCTTTGATGGGTTCAAACAAGTTTCATTCACTACAGTGAAGTTATTTGAATTTCATTATTCACAAAATCCATTCAGACTTGATTTTTTTTAATATCAGTGTTTTTCAATTTGATAGGAAACAAATGAAGGTTGTAGTGATTATGGTGACACTGCAGTGAATCCCTGTACTGTTTTTGTGGTGTTTATCTTCACTGTTGCAGCATCTTGTAAATTGTAGACGGTCCCTTATTATACAGTTATGGAGACCAAAAGTCCGTATCTGTCAATGGACTCTATGAACAACTTCACCACTTCCTGTTTCCTGTCTTTCGTGATAGAAGGAGCTGATTAATGCAGGTGTGTCTGACCTCTGTAACAACTTCAGACACTCCTGCATTAATCAGCTCATCCTATCATGAAAGACAGGAAACAAGGAGCCTCCTGATGTTCAGGAAGTGGTTGAGTTGTGCATAGAGCCCATATGCTGCCAACTTTACTGGACTGTTCAGTATATGAATGATATAACTAATTCATGGCCACAAATTAGTATTGTGTGGCCACGAATTTAGTTTTTCAAGGCAGAAGATTTATTACTTCGTGGCCACAAATTAGTAATTCATTTGCACAATATATTTTTTTTTATTACCATGTCATGTCCGGGGATCCGCACAAACATTATTCATTGAACAACTTCAAGTATAAAGTAAAAGGCTCACGTCATCCTGTCCTCATATCTTTTAACACCTTTACAGATGAAAGGAAAGTGTAGATGACTCTTACGATCTTCTTGTAATCAAAATAATCAGGGTATAACGAACAACTGCCAGAATAAAATTTAAGACAGAAGAGAACGTAATCTGAATCAGTTTGTTCAGAAAACTTGTGGTGCAGTTAGAGAGACACAGAGAACAGCACTGCCAGGATCCTGGTGAGGGCATGCAAACATGATCACTTCAGCCCCATCCTCAAACCTCTTCGCTGGCACCCTGTCCCAATCCCGACTGAGTGCAAGGTCTGCTTCCTCACCCAGCAGTCATTCATGGGCCCCCCGCCCTCAGGAACTCTAAACCACAAACACCCTCTGAGAACCCAGAAACAACTGCAACTGCTAAAACAGAAGTAAAGAAATTGCTTTTTCAATTCCTCTTTTTTCCAATGGAAAACATACATTTTTTGAACAGTTGAGACCTAGAAAGAAACTAAACGTTCCACAGGACTATTGGTTTCAGTCACTCATGTTCTTGCGGACCTGATAACCCACTAACCTCTGCCCTCAGTGTAAAAATATCCACATAGTACTGATCTCAGCCATACCTGAAGTGTGTGAGGGGACTCTGGATCAGTGACTCACCTGCAGGAGCACAATGAACTGAGGGAAGCGCTGAATTGGTTTCACCATCAGGCCATACAGAGTGATCCTGTCAGGACTTGATGCCTGCTTCTTCTGAAATCACAGCACAAAACTATTGTTTTCATTTCACATCTGGAGAATTTTCCTGGTGAAATACAACATTGCTTTCACCACAACGACAGCTGGGTTTTATTAATGAGTTTTTCTGAATAAAATAATAACACATTTAATTTCATAGTGTCTTCAAGACAGTCAAGGACTCTTTTTTTCCATTTCATTTAAAGCTGGTGTCCAGAGTTTCCGTTCGTTTCCGTTCGTTTTCCAACGTATGTATCATTTTTCAACAGAGTTTAAATGTGTCAGTCTGGTTCGATACTACAATATAATATTAGCATAAAGCATATATAAAAATGTATTTATGAGCCCCGCCTTCGTCTCATAGACCCCCATGTTATCCGAAAAAGCGCCGGTCAGCTTCAGCCTATAGATTTCGAGCTTCCGCCTTGTTGTGCTGTCAATCAGCGTGTGGAGCAGCCAGAGAGCACGGCCGCTCGCCCAGCAGAGGAGAGTTAGCTCCGCAGCAGCCGCCGCGCTCACCTCGGATATATCCACTGTCTGCTGAACATCCACCGTAAACAGCTGAACATGGAGGATGCTGTAGGACTCAGAGGCTCTCATTTTCACCCGACATAAAGGGGCGTGGCTTGGTCGCTCATGAAAGCAGAGGGAGGGCAGAAAAAACCTCTCTCTGTCAAAACTCCGGACACGAGCTTTAAATTAATAATAATTTCATTTCTTGAAACTGAAATTACATTTTCAAAACTCGAAGATCATTTGGCAAAATGGCCTTACAGTTCAGCTCAACACCATAGTTCACTTGCAAAAGCTCATCTCTCTCTCAAAACTGTTCACACTTGTTTCAAAGATTCATTTCTTTCCCATATAAACAGTCAGAGCCTCCAAAATGTAAAGATCCTTCTCAACAGCTTCTTCTCATTTTTCAAAACAGACCGGACGTTCTCAATTCTCTTGGTTCTCCTGCCAAAAACAACCTGGACGGTTCAGCAGAACCACGGTTCACCTGTCAGAGATCAGATCTCTTCCAAAACAGTTCACTCAGGTGGGAAAAACTAAATTTCTTTCTCAAACAGATGGTCAGTGTCCTCAAAATGCTTTGTCCTTCTGACATTGTGTGAGCTCTGACAGTCAAAATGTTCAGATGTTTTGTCTTTAAGGGCAAAGAACCATTGAAATGTTCCTCATCTACCTTTCTGTCTGAGCCCAGTGCTTCATTCATCATGGTTCCTGTGATAGTTTTTATTTTCTTCTTTGGGTTTTTAGCTAACAGAAAATATTGTGTATAAGAAAATGAAGACAAAAAGCATTTTACACTAAGAAGAACCTTCAAGTTCTGATTCACACATCGCTCTCATGCCTCCAAGGAAACTGTTAGAATTTGTATTACACACAGAGCAACTTCCATCCTCGGAGTTCAATATGCTGTAAAATAAAAACAAAGACACAAAACAAAAAACAGAATCTGACACTCGAGAGGCCCAGGCGCAGACCTCCACCACAGCTCCGAGTCAGTCACCAGCAACAATAAGAACACCAGATGTGATAAAAAAACAAAACATTTTATTTCTCCCCAACACAAACAATGTCTGGGAGAAAGCTGTTTGCTGCTTGTTCATATCTCAGTGTGTTTCCTCACAGTGACTGACACTCCGGAATCCCCCTGTTTTTGTCTGTTCTGGATCCTGGTATCCAGAATACTTCTGTGATCTGGATCAGCAGCTGATATCTCTTAGAGTCCTTGAAGAACTTACTGTAATTTCTTGCTAAGCCCCCTTGTCATTTATTGTTGAGTTATGCCCAACTATGTGAAAGACTCCCTATCTCTCAATGATAAAGAATCCTTTAAAGAATTCCTGGATCCAGACAGTGATCCGGATCGTCACCAAAATTTAATGGATTCTAAGTTAGCCCAAGACCCACCTTTCCACAAAGTTTCATTGCAATCTGTCTATAACTTTTTCCGTAATGTTGCTCACAAACCAACCAACCAACAAACCGATGTGATTCCATAACCTCCTTGGTGGAGGTAACAAAAAAAAAGGAACATTGTCTGTAGCCCAATGTGCTGTAAATGAAGCTGGAGTTTCACAGCTCTCTTCTTCACTGGTCTCCCTCCTCACCCTCCTGACTGTCCTCCTCACCTTCATGCAAACACCATCCATGTCTGGGTCTCATGGTATTGAAGTGTGTTTTTGACTAATTCTGACAGCTGAACAGATGATTTTGCAGGTGGTGACTGATACAATGAAATTAGGCTGAGATGTTTTGGAGAGAACAACCATTAGACTGAGAATCGATCAGTCAGTAATGATCGACATGAACTATTCACTTGGGAATTGTGCCTAAATCTATCCTTACTGTGTTTAATACATTTGCAAAGATTTTCTGGACATTGAGACATGTACTAAGACATTTTAAATGTGATGACATGGATGAAAAATGCCATTCTGGTTGTGAGCAGTTACAGGGTAGTTTGGAGATTTGTCCATGTTGTTTTGAAAATGTAATTTCGGTTTCAAGAAATGAGCCAAACCAATGGAGAAAAACTGTAAGACACAGAGGGGACAGACAGTGGTTAAAGAGATGTCTTCGATGAGGGGATATATGTAATCCATGTAACAGTTTAATTTGTATTGCTCTTGATGGAGTGCATATCGAGATTTTTTTTTGCATGGGATCAAACAGAATTCTGTTTCTTGTCATGTTGGTGACAGACAGTTCCTTTTCCCTCACACACCTGGTCGAATGAGTTTAAGGACACTTTGTTTTGTTGTTGAAATAGCTTTTTTCAATGACAGGTATTTCAAGGTAGGTAATAAGAGTTGTGTATTGGTAATGTTTTATTTTCAAAAAGAGAAAGAACGAGCCTCTCAAAACGAAATTTAAGGATTACCAGGCCAGCGGGAGGCGCATTACGTCAGGCTCAGAGCGATTCGTACCCGAATCACTCATACTGCTGTGCCTTCAGCGCCCTGCACAGGAAAATAGGAGCGACTGCGATCTTGCAGAAATAGCTCTTGCTGCCCATCAGGCAAAGGTGAAAACGTGTGTGGGTGTGAATAATTGATAATTTAATATTTAAAACTGCGCTGTGCCCCTTTAAGCCTCGTCTACGCTTATTCCAAAAGTTATGTCCTTCAACACCCTTTGGAGAACAGTACAGGGATGATTTGGATGGTGTATAAAAACCAAGGCAAACACATTCATTTTAAGCAGGGTTTTGCAAACTAATCAAGAAACAGGAACAGAACCCCAATCTTCCAAATCCTCCGTAGTTTTGTGAAATAAAGGCACAAACTTAGCTTTATACAGCCGGTCAAGAGAAACGGTGATAGAAATACCAAATATTCAAATCCATTCAGTGACCAATCAAAAGGAAAAGGCTGTGACCATCGTTGGTATTGTTGAGAGAGTACCAAGGGGCAGAGCCTCTGCTTTAGCTAAATTGGATCTGAATAACAGAGATGTTCAAGAGCCTCTGTTCGCAAGTCCAAGTCCAAGTCTCAAGTAGGGCTGAAATGATTCATCGAATAAATCGAATAATTCGATTATAAAAAAAGCTTCGAATTAAATTCTGTTGCTTCGAGGATTCGTTTATTAATTGTGTACAGTGAAACTACCGTAAAACCGCCAGCGTGTAGCGCCCGAACTGAAGCGCAGCATGTTTCCGCACAAGAGTGTGAAGCCGCACGGACATGTCGGAGCGAGCAGGTGGAGCACAGCGGTGGAACGACAGCGAGAAATGGAGGCTGCGGTCAAAATACAATTTAAAAAAAAAATGGGGAACGCGCGTTCCACAGCGACGAGACGCGGACGCGTCGGACGCAGCGCAATGTCGCGATCACGTCAGACGCGTTGTCTTGGTGCGTCGGGGTGTTGAAGAGCAGAATGAAGAAAATGCTGGCGAAAAGGAGGAAGCACAACAAAGAAAGCGCCAGAAAATGTCAAATTTGGGACAACTTTAAACGAAAAAAATCGAAGAGCTCTGTGCAAAGTCTGCACGGCCAAGCGGAAGCTGGCGTGTTATAACGCACCACGTCCATGCTAAAAAAAAAAAAAAAAAAAAAAAGTGACTGTATTCTGAAATCACTGTTTTGCCCTCCTTTGAATGCATTTTAAAATTTTTAGGGCAGCTGTCAGTTTAAAAAGGTGAATGTGGCTGTTTTGGACTCGCCTGAGTTTTATTATTTTGTTTGTTTTTTGCAGAAGACAGATAGAAATTAATATCAATAGGAATTGTTTGATAATACTGAATATCGCCTGCTGTACTTGAAGTGTTTTTTAATAATCAGCTTCATGTGCATTTTTTTGTAATGAGGTAAGGCCTTAGCCCTCTCTCAGGTATTTATTTATTTTTTATTCAAATAATTTGTGAATTTAAAGTGCAATGTTTCATCCTAGCAATGACTGTTCTGGTGGCAGTTTAATAAATGTTACTGCAAGCATTGATAGTAGTTCATTTTTTTGTCCGTGGTGAGTTTATGCTTGCCAAAATACAATAAAAAGAAATGTTCAAATGTATAATTATATATATATATATATATATAATCCGATTAATCGATTATCGCCAAATGAATCGATAGATTAATCGATTAACTAAAATAAGCGATAGCTGCAGGCCCTAGTCTCAAGTCTCTAAAAAAATTAAGCTCTCATTCTCTCTCCAAATGTTGATAACTCAGTGAAAAAAAATGATGCCTGCAATCACAGCCCCTTAACTATCAGCCACGGGATCATCAGTCTTATGGTGTATTCTACTCAATGTGCAGGTTTACTGATTCATCATCATCCCTTATTAATATTTATTTCACATTTTTTCAGGGATGTTCAAGCTATGGCTCACGGACTTCCTGGGGTCCGGGACGCCAGTTTGAGAAGTGCTGCTGTACATGCTGTTACTGTGCAAACCTATGATTGTGGTTATACTATATTAAAAAAAAAAAAAAAAGAAGAATGAATAATTTCTCAGTCTTTGTTAGTTTGTGAAGTGCTGTGCTCATCTGCTTCGTTCACTCACATCTTATCCATCCTCTGGGGGCTAAGTAGCCTCGTAAACCAGACCCGCCCACTCCTAATCCACATTTGGATGGCTACAGATGTTGCAGATGTTCTACCAGTCTGTGGGGGCCAGTGTACTATTCCTTGCTGTGGTTCTCTGGGGGAGCAGCATTGGAGCCAGCGATTCCAACAGACTCAACAAACTGATCAGGAAAGCTGCTCTGTGATTGGCTGCAAGCTGGACACTGTGGAGGCTGTGTTGGAGAGGAGGACACTGAACAAACTGCTATCCATCATGGATAATCCGACCACCCTCTCCACCACACACTGGACAAACAGCAGAGCTCCTTCTCCAACGGACTGATACAGCTTCACCGTCACAAGGACAGATACAGGAAGTCCTTCCTGCCACAGGCATTCACCCTGGACAATAACTCCCACCTGGCCAACAGAGGAAACACACAACGGTGTGCTGCATAGGTCCTATTTCTCTGGACAGCACTCTTAGCATTCTTATTTTTCTTTATCCTGCTCTGCACACACCTTTCTTTTATTCAGCACATTTCACAGTTTGTATTATATATGTATGTATGTCTGTGTATATGTATGTATGTATATATGTGAGTATATATGTATATATATTATATATATAATTATATGGGTGTTTGTGTATAGGTATGTAATATACTGTATGTATGTAATAGCCTTCACTGTATAAAATGATCTGCACTAATTATATATTTTTACTTTTGTGTGCATTGCTACTGATGCTGCTGCGACACTTGAATTTCCCAGTCAGGGATTAATAAAGTAACTCTCTCTCTCTCTCTCTCTCTCTCTCTCTCTTCTCTCCTCTCTCTCTCTCTCTCTCTCTCTCTCTCTCTCTCTCTCTCTCTCTCTCTCTCTCTCTCTCTCTCTCTCTATGACAGTTCCACGCTGGAATCCACTGAGCTCCTGAGAGCGGCCCATTCTTTCACAAATGTTTGTCAAAACAGTCTGCATGCCTAGATGCTTGGTTTTATACACCTGTGGCCAGGCCATGTGATTAGAACACCTGATTCTGATCATTTGGATAGGTGCGCAAATACTTTTGGTAGTATAATGTAAGTTGTGAATGCTAAGTTAAAGAAGCATCAGTAGCCACTCCACCTCCTCTTGAGCCTCTATTTCATAGAGGCTCAAGAGGCTCTCTCTCTCCCTCTCTCCCTCTACACGCATGCGGACACCCACGTGCCGACTGGTCAGCAATCCGGACATTCATGAACACCCGAGCCTGACCCGAGTCACGCCTACTTCGTGAGTGACTCAGGATCGACTCCTGTCGCTTCGGGTGGCCGCTCCGCCACACACACCCACGCTCACACCCACCACACAACTTTGAAGTTTTGAATGTTCTGTTTGATTAGATGTGTTAATTAGTAATAGACATGTTAATAAACGCTCATTAACTTGAACTGAGCGATTCCATGCTTCTCTTTTGGGGTCTTGTGACAAATGTCCTGGTTGTAACAGTCTATGCTCGATCTCACACCTTCTCTGATGATTTAACGGTTGTTTATCCAAAGATTAACAACCATCTTAAATTATCTTTCCATCTTTGAGACTGAAAATTGGTAATATTTGTTCCTCTGACGAGGTGGTGCCCCGGAATTATCAATTAAATAACCCACAGGTTTATTTAATGTATAATTCACAACTTCCCTCAGCTCATTTTCTGTAATTTACCCATTTCCAGTAATTGGTAATTTGTGGCATTATTGATTAATTAATAACACCTTGGTAATCAATAAGTTAATGGTTAAATCACTCTGTGGTCTACTCCATTCCCAAATAGCTGATTATTTAACATTATTAACGAATAAATAACCATTTATTCTGATTAATAATAATTGATGTTGGGTTAAGTTACTTGGTGCTTCACTTTAAACACTTTATTACGCCGTAATTGATTGTTATTAGCAGTGTTGAGAATAACGGCGTTAGAATAAACGGCGTTAGTAACGGCGTTATTTTTTTCAGTAACGAATAATCTAATTAGTTACTTTTCCCATCGTTGCAACGCCGTTACCGTTACTAAGAATATGAAGTGGCGCGTTACTACAATTAGACTGAATGAAGCGCGAGTGTCGCTTCTGCCGCACACATCAGCTGCAGGAGAGAGCAGGGATGAGGGGGGAGAGGGGAATGGGGGGGGGGGGGGGTGATAGACGCGTGATGATTGGTTGGTGGGCGGGCATGCCCTGCTCACGTGTCTCACTCGCTGCACGCGCTGACCGGTAAACACAACAAGACAGAGACAATGGCGTCGAGCTCGAGCCCAGGACATAGAAAGGTAGCGTTCTGGAACTGGAAGTCTCACTGGAGACTTTATCCACGTCTGCCACATGCTAGCATGACACTTGTTGCTGCTGCTGCTGCTGCTAACCCGACCCCGAGCCCAAATGCAGCAGGAAGGAGAGGAGCCGCTCAGTTAAGACAAGCAACCAGCAGGCGACCAGAGCCGAGCTGAACACTGACTGCAGGTCCACTGGTACACAGGAGTACAGTGACAGAGATTTGCACTACATTAATGGCCAGAAGTTACATTGTGTTTTTTTAACAGGCTGCAATTTAGTTCAAATAAATACTAATGGTTCTAGAATACTGTATAAGTGTTTTAATTCTTCAATCAGTTGATATAACATCTTTGATGTTATGGGAAATGGCTAGTGTTACGTCACAAGTCCTTCCGGTCCAAGCGTTCGAGCGCTCAATGTAAAACACAATTGGCTGCTAGCCAAAGAACGTCACTTTTTCCACGGTAAACAGTGAATTTTGCTGACTTCCAAAGTCAGTGAAGAGGTGTTAAACTCTGTACAACTCAACCGAGTTGTAAATATTTCTGTGGGGGACAGGTGGAAGTCTGAATGGAAAGCACAGGCTTCAAGTGAAAACACATTTACGAGGTTGAGGTGGGTGTAAGTGGCTAGCTAGCATTAACACTAGGGTGTCAGTCGTTGCGTCAAGCTGTGTAACTTAAACTATTACTTAATTAGCAATGTTAGAAACGGGTTCGGTCTGTCTGCCGGTTTTAGGACAACTTAAGTTTATTCTAGAGTGTCATCCAGGTAAATAATTTTAAACCAAACCTCAACAAGCCATAAAGCAGAAGGCAGCACACATTCAGTACAGGGTAAAAAAGTAAAATAATAATAATAATAATTATAATAATAAAATAAAAAAGCCCTTACAGAATATCTAATACTATCCCCCCTTGTGGTGATTAAAAAGGATTATTTAATTTTGGTAACTCCGCTGGGCCGTCTGGCCATGGAGAGGAGGCAGTTTTAACAGTGAAGAAGACACACAGCTGCTGCAGAGCAGCTTCAGATACCAGCTGGGGAAACGCTGCTGTTAACCCTGAAAAGATGTGGGACTTATTTATCCTGTGCTGTTTACACAATATTGTCCTGGCCGATAGAGTACTTTTGATGCGCCGGCGCTACGAGAGGAGCTGATGTGGGAACCAGCAGGACCTGAAGAACCGCGACTGACACGTAAATAAACTCTAAAGTTTAGCAATAATATTTAATCAGTGATGTGATGCCAGCAGCCTAGAAAATAATATTAGCTAAAGGGAGATTAAACACAGAGGACGTGTAGCCAAAAATTTTATTTAGACTTCTATAAATTGTGTTTAATTTAAGCAGCACCAGGAGCGGGGGGCACGCGCCGCCCTCGTGGACTGAGTCCCGGTTCCGCTCCGTCCTGTGTCCCGCTCGGTCAGGGGTCCTGCTCAGGACCGGGTCCGGTGCTGGGTGTGTGTCTCGGTGGGACCGTCCCCGCTGTGGGGAGGAGACTGGCTACGGTGCTGCTGCTGTCTGGCTCTGAGACATAATTAAATGAAACATAAAAATCTGATCTATATAACGTGAGTCCGCCTCATTATTTGTAATATCAGTAAAATATAATGATGTAATATCGGAGGAAAGCAGTAGTAGGAAATGGTTTTGTTGACATCGTTCCTGTTTGTTACAACACGGGACACAGCACTGCACCCTCGCCCTTTGGACACGGAAGTGACGTATTCAGCTTCGATGACGTAGCTACTAAGCCATCCCCATAGATGTTATAGAATGTGGTAAGTGTGTAGAACCTGAAAAATAATGTCAGTTACTTTGTTGAGTAACTAATTACTTTTTCAATGAGGTAACTGAGTTACTAACTCAATATTTTTTTGGGAGAAGTAATTTGTAATTCTAACTAATTACTTTTTTAAAGTAACTTGCCCAACAGCTGGGTTATTAGTGAATCACTGTGAATGACCTGCAATTATTAATTGGTAATCAAATTTACCCAAATTAATAAGTAACAAATTACTTAAGTAAACCAATTACTTCCAGGTAATCAATACTTTAGTAATTTAATCCGAATTACCAATTGTAAACCCCAACAAGTGTAAGAAATTATTAAGCTTGCACATGGTTCAAGCTGTTTCCAGAGTGATGTGGTGTTATGATCAGCTGTGAATGTACCCTATCCCTGAGCAACACACAACCCAACTTGTCTGTTTACAGTCTCCTCCTCTCAGACCCTATCCACATTAGACAAAACTATCTTTTTTCTCCCTAATTGTTCTTAAAAAGTTTTCACGTCCACACAGCATCACTGCTAGGAAATATGTGCATCCACACAACATGGAAAGGACTGAAATTATGTACCGTATTGGCCCGAATATAACGATGTTTTTTTCCAGAAATGGCATCCTCAAAAGTTGGAGTCGTGTTATAATTGCGACTTATGGTAGATGGTCAATACGCTCCGCGCCGCTAGATGGAGCCAAAGTATCACTGACCAAGAGCGAGTGGAGCGATGAAATGAGATCAAATGATCTGATGAAAAATGGCGGATCATCTGGAACAAAGGGGCTGAACGCTGGACAACTGAGCAACAACAGAGGAGAAGTTATGATACCAACTTTAATACTGTGGTGATCAACGCAGCAGAGTCATCAAACTACTGCCAAGCCGCCAGGAGGTCTGGTGGAGCAGAGCCTCGTTCTTATTGGAGAGCACAGAAAAAACACTACAGATGCTAACGCTATGAGAAAAGCTTTCCTGGGTCCTGAGAGAGCGCTTCAGAGAGACTGATGAGAAGGGTGAAAAACGGAAAGACGGAATGTCCACCACCAGAGCCTTGATTCAGCTGAAGTCACTGGGAAGTTATTTACATCATTTATGCAGTTTGGACCCCTGAGGTTCTTATTGGTTGCTTATTGTTTCGTATTTTGAGAGAGAGAATATATTTTTTATTTATACTGTAGTAAATTTTTTTCATTTTATATTCTCGTGAAATATTGAAATGTTATCTCAGTTGTGAGTTTTTGAGGTTTCTATTAACTGTATAATAAAAAGTTGTTTTATGAGTGACCTTATGTCATCACATTTTTTTTTTTCACAAAATGATCTTTGACAATAGGGTCGTGTTATAATCGGAGTCGTCTTATATTCGGGCCAATACGGTAGTTCACAGCCAGGCCTTTAGTGGCAGCTGTCACTCTGCTACAGAAATATCAAAAGGTCAAGACAGGGAGCATGGACTTGAGCTGCACATGCAGTGGGTGTCATTAAACAACTCAAACACCAGAAGATATGGCCTTATTGAATTAAACAGCATGAAGACTTCTCCAGCAAAAAATCAGCCAGTCAGCTGATCAGGAGTTTTTACTGTCCGGGATGGTCGACAAACCCGTGCGTGTGCTGTTAGCCTGCAGCCGTAAACTGCGCCGGTAAACTGGCATGCCGGACCGCGCCTCCGCTCGCCCGCCTGAGGCTGATCAGGGAGGCGTTGAGGAGGCATTCCGTGAGCCACCACCGCGGGGAGAACCAGAACCCGGGCCAGGACCACCGCTCCGGCAGCGAGGTTGCTGCCGGCGGCGTCGCTGTACCGGCGGAGCGCTCCCCAGCCCTGGGCGCTGACACCGCCGCCCCGGACACCCACGACGTCGCCCCACAGCCGCCCCCGCCCCGTCCCCTCTTTTCCCCCACAGCACTCCTGGTTGGGGACAGTAGCATCAGGAATATTCGCTTTTTTAATACCATCACGCGGTGTACGTATTCCTGGTGCTACTGTCCCCACGATCCTACATGATCTCCCGGAGCTCCTGCATCCCTCCCCACCACTGTCCGCCGGGTCATCGTCCACGTCGGGACTAACGACACGGCCCGGCGGCAGTCGGAGGTCACCAAGCAGGATTTTAAGGACCTTTTTAACCTGTTGGAGAGCTGTGGAAGGTCGGTTTTTATCTCTGGACCTTTGCCGACCTTCTTCAGGGGCGCTGAACGCTTCTCCAGACTGCTCGGCTTAAACACCTGGCTTCAGCGCTCCTGCTCAGCCTCCGACTTTTATTTCATTGACAATTTTAACCTTTTCTGGAACCGCCCAGCTTTTTATCATCAGGACGGACTTCACCCGAGCACGCTGGGCAGCTCCATTTTAGCAGGTAACATTCAGCATACAGTCCACACATCTCCCACTGACTGACTACCTGCAAGCCCCCCCCCATCCACCACACGCCGCACACACCCCTCACACACCTTCACTGCCCCCGGACACACCACACACCATCCACAGCATCCCAGTTATCACCTCGTGCAGACACCACGTCCCCCGGACTGTTCTTAAACACAAAAAGACTCTTTTAACAGTGAAACTTCACCGAGAGCCACATCCAGTCCGCCCACCACCATTAACATGGCCCTGCTGAATGTGCGCTCTCTTTTAAACAAATCCTTTATTATTAATGATCTTATTTTAGATAATAACTTGGACAGTCTGCTTTTAACTGAGACATGGCTTGGTACTGATGCACCTGTTATCCTCACTGAGGCTTCCCCACCGAGTTTTAACTTTTTATATTCAACCAGACAGGGTAAGAGGGGTGGAGGGACTGCTTCCATTTTAAAAACCTCATTTAGTGCGTGTGCAGTAGCTTTTAACAGTTTTACATCCTTTGAGCACCACGCCTTTATTTTAGCAGTCCCCCGATCCTGGTGTTAACAGTAGACAGACACCCTCAGTACTCTAGTCTTTTATTTGTGAATTTCAGAACTGTTTAAACATAATTCATTCTAAATAGAGTAGAATGTTAATAACTGGTGATTTTAACTACACGTTGATGACAACTCGGACTCTATGTCCAGAGAATTCTTAAACCTTTTAAACTGTTTAGATTTAAACAGCATGTCACACAGCCAACTCACAACAGAGGACACACACCCTGGACCTGGTTCTAACCCCTGGACCTGGTTCTGACCGTCTGTCCATCAGTGTGTCCTCTGTTGTTGACCTGGCTGTGTCTGACCACTACTGTGTTGTTTTTAACAATCACCATTTTATAACCAGCAGGAAGCCCCGTGAGAACAGTGAGGAGACTCTACCTTACTTCTGAAGTGGCTGCAGATTTTATAGAGATTTTACAGAGCCCTCCTGCTGTGATTTTACCTGCATCTTGTTATTTTATTGTTGACGATTTTAACAGTAAACTGAAGTCCAGTCTGGATTCAGTCGCTCCACTTTTAACTAAAACAATCAAGGGCCACCCAAAACCCCCGTGGAGGAAAAATGATATAATCATCAAACTGAAAAGAAACTGCAGGAGAGCTGAAAGAAGGTGGAGGAAATCCAAGTTGACTGTACATCACCAGATTCTACGTCAACAACTCAAAATTTACAATAATGCAGTTAAACAGGCTGAACTTCCCACTTCTCTCAACGTATTCCAGACAGTAAAGACAACCCCCGCTTCCTCTTCTCCACCTTCTACATTTTAACTGGCTCTAATTTTAACAAAGCTTTTAAGGAGCCGACAGACGCTCTCTGTGAAGACTCTGCAGACCACTTCAGAACTAAGATCCTGGACATCAGGTCTAGTCTTTTACCCCAACAGATTTTATCAGCGAACACAGCTGAACCGTTGTCCATGCCTGAGGACACACTGGACAGTCTGGACCTGATTGATGAAGGACTCTTGGTCGAGTTTTCTCCCAAGTAAAATCAACAACCTGCCTTTTAGATCCCATCCCCACCACTGTTTAAATCACTTTATGGATTCCTGGAGGAACAGATTTTAAATATCGGAACATGCTCTCTTCAGACGGTGTCTTCCCCACTGCCTTTAAAACGGCGGTGGTGAAGCCCCTTCTGAGAAGAGCAATTTAGACCCCGATGTTTTTAATAGCTACAGACCAGGATCCAACTGACCGTTTTTAAGTAAAGTTTTAGAAAGACTGGTTTTTAACCAAGTCAATGACTTTTTAATGATTAATAACATTTTAGAAAGACATCAGTCTGGTTTTAGAGTGAACCACAGTACCGAGACGCCCCTTTTAAAGATTTTAAATGATATCAGGTGGAACTTAGATAATAAAAAGCTCACAGTGATGGTTCTACTGGACCTGAGTGCCGCCTTCAACACAGTAGACCATCACATTTTAATAAATAGACTGAGTCACCTGGTGGGCCTCTCTGGTACTGTTCTTAACTGGTTCAGTTCTTATTTCACAGATCAATGTTTTTATGTAAGTATGGATACTTGTTCCTCAGGAACCCATGAAATTAGGTGTGGGGTTCCCCAGGGTTCAATTTTAGGTCCCATACTTTTTAATCTCTACATGCTTCCAATTGGGGACGTCATCAGGAGACACGGCATCAGTTTCCATAGCTACGCTGACGACACTCAGCTGTACATCGCCGTGTCTCCTGGTGACTCAGGGCCAATAGAAACCCTTTTTAACTGTATTTCAGACATCAAGTTATGGATGGCAGTGAATTTCCTGCAGCTCAACCAGGACAAGACTGAGGTTTTAGTTATTGGTCCTGAAGGTCAGAGAGAGAAGATTTTACCAAAATTACGGGATTTTAAACCAGCACAATCAGTTAAAAATCTGGGCGTGATTTTTGACTCTGAGCTAAGTTTTATTCCACACATTAAAAACATAACTGAGTTTGGATTTTATCATCTTAAGAATAAAGCCAGAGTCGCCCGTTTCTCTCTCAGGCCAGAAGGAGGCGCTAATGCAGCTTTTATCTCCTGTAGATTAGACTACTGTAATGCCTTGCTCTCTGGTCTGAAACAAAAAGAACATTTCAAACCTACAGTTATTACAAAATTCAGCCGCCGTGCTGACGAGGACCAGGGGGCGGGTCCACATTACACCGGTTTACAGTCGCTGCATTGGCTCCCTGTCCGCTTCAGGATCGATTTTAAAGTTCTCTTATAGTTTTAAATGTCTTAACGGCCTTGCGCCTTCTTATTTAGCTGATCTGTTTTTACCTATCGACCCTCGCAGCCCTGAGGTCTCTGGCAGCGCCTTATTGTGTGTTCCTAAAGCCAGAACCAAGACTCATGGTGAGGCGGCTTTTGGCCACTATGGCCCCCGCCTGTGGAACAGCCTGCCGGAGAACCTCAGGACCGTTGATATTTTTAAAGGGAGGTTGAAAACACACCTTTTTAATCAGGCTTTTAACTGACCTTTATAGTCCTCTTATTCCATTCTTATTTATGTAATTTTATTCTATTTTATTATGCACATTCAACTTGTTTTACTTTTTTACTTTATAATCCTATCTTATTATCTTATTTTAATTTCGTGTCATATTTTATTATGTTTTAGCTGTTTAATTCCAGTGTTTCCTCAGGGGGGTCCTTCACACCGGGAGTTGGTCCTGGTCCAACGCTGGGGTCACTGTGCCCGGGTCCTCTGGTCCCGGCTGGCCTGGGGGCTCCACACTTTGGTGTGCGAGTTCCCTTGGTCTGTCGGGGTCGGGGGTCGGGCGCTGGAGCCCCAGTTTTAATTGACCCTCGACTTCCCTTGGTGTGGGGGGCCCCACTGGTGGTGTTTTCCCTAAGATGCTCAGTGCCATGCCATGTCTCCTCTGTTCTGTGCGAATTAATGGTAGAGTGTGAGTTTTGAGTGTGAGTGTGTGTGTGTGGTGCATACTGTTTGATGGCGCGGTTTTATTCTTTTTGTTTTTATGACTGTTTTTAATGTTCAGCACTTTGCGTTGTTTTTATTAATATAAAAGGGCTAGATAAATAAAATCTGATTTGATTGATTTGATTTAAACTAGCATGTGGCCAATGCTATGTGTCAGGATCATGTCTGCGTCGTTGAGATGTTCAGAGGGTCGCATGGCGTCGTCTAGTTACTCTAGGCTCTAATTTGACGGCGCAACTTGGCGATGATCAGCGGCGGAGGCAGCGCATTCCATTTTCGACAGGCCGCAGAAGAGGGTGTCTGGCCGGTCCGCTGCACTTGCGCCGAGATGGGCGTGGCGGCGCACCAGGGGGAGGCGTCGGACAGAATCAGCTGGGCGCAGTGATAGTTTCGTGCAGAAGGTGTGAGCAGGCTGGGGAGCGGAGGATCTGATGACACTGACAGCTTGTCAGTGTCATGAAAGATACACAGAATCACTCATGAAGCACGTAATTGTTTTTATTATCTCTTTAGCACTAGACACAGCCAAAATGGTCTGACAGACCGATTGGGTTTCTGGAATTCAAATAAATCTGTTAAAAATAATTTCCCTGTCCTCTAATTTCTTTGGCTTTTCCTAACTATGTGTCTTGTATGTTTTTTCTGAAGCAAATAAGGTCCTAACAATAACAACAAATAATATTACAAAGCATTTATACCTCCAAAGGCCATCAGCGTCTCACAGACTGCTGATAAAAAAAGACACACTTCACGGGGCTTTTTTTTTTTCTGCTGTTGATTTGTTTTGGTTCATGCCGCATCTGAACAGGGAGCTAGCTCTGACAGCAGACAATCAGACAGACGGCCAAAAATATCAAGCAAATCCCAAAAGAAAGACAATAAAAACAGGCATAAATAAGAGATATAAGGTGGAAGAAGCTTTTGCAATGATACAGGAGGTCAGTGAGGGGGAATCGGATGGCGGAGACGTGTCGGACATCAGCGATCTTGACTGGAGTAAAGAGGAGGAACGTTCTGAATCAGAGTCAGAACAGGCACGCGCCAAACAGCGAAACAAATTTAATCCTGCTGCCCCAAAAATACCCGATCGACCTCCGGCTGCTGCACAGTCCAGCGCAGAACCTGCAGTGGCGCATGAAGCGCTCACGCGTCACCTCCAGGTATAGAGAATTACTGTAGGCTGCTGTCAGTTTACAACTAAATAATTATAACATAAAATAGTGTAAAAAAAAATAAACTAATGTAATAAAATTAAACACAACAGTGAACACAGTAGTTGACAGCAGGAGCACTGGCCCAGCGACTCCAGAGGTGCCAATTACAGATTCAGGTAAAATATTATATCCTCCATCAAAGTACAGCAAACCATGTATTTTTCGTTTCCAAAAATTAATTTTAGAACGAACATATTTTTCTAAATAAAAACCTTTGTCCTGTCAAGCCTGTAGTCCCAGAATCAAATGAGCAGAGGACGGTACCGTGTGGAAAGTTGTCCATCCTGGTGCGCAGCCGGGGAGACTTATTTTACTAATTTTAATATGCTTTTGATTATTATTGACGGTTAATAATACAACTTTTTTATGTGTGTTGGTGTGTGTGTGCGTGTTTATCAGGGACATAAGTGCACGGAGTGTCAGTGAGAGGTGACGCTGCGCAAATGCGCACTGTAAAAAGTTAAATAAATTTTGAAACCTGATTTGAGGCATTGATAAAGCAGACATGAGGCATTTAAAGGTTTGCTGATCCTCTTGACTTAATATTTTGTTTATTTATCTTATTTTCGCGCTAGGTTTCCACCGCTGTCGATCTTCCTCAGGCAAAGAACCAACAAAAAAAAAAAACAAAAAAAACAAAAAAAAAAAGAGAAAGAAAGAAAGAAAGACAAAAGAAAAACAAACCACATGCGAAAATGGTTTCAAGTGGGTCAATGTACAATTCAGCCGGGCCCAGAGCAGGATACGCTGTCTCTACAGAGCTGTGACACCAACTCTGTCATCATGAATGAGTCGAAAATGAGGGACTCTCCGCTTTGCGTCGCCTCATTCATGCATGAACAGTCTCTATTTTGTGCTCGGAAGATCTCTCAGGTCATTTTGAACCGGCTTAAAGGAAATCCTTCATATGGACAACCAGTCCGTTTGTCACTAGAGCTGACCAACACACTCCACGCAATGACAGCGGCTTCATTCAGTTGATTGATCTGATTAAAAAAATAAAATGAACATATTGCAGGCGCGGAAACTATGTGGATCCCGCACGGCTGTATATGCATGCGTTGAACAGCGTAAAAAGCAGGTGAATCATCATTTCTACCTGTGATTTTGAGGAAACCCGCACGATGTCAGAAGTTATTTCACACCATCGGATCAAAACACGGTTGGGACAGTCTTGGGAAGGCTCTTAGAGTGTTTTATTGATCTTGCATCTTGTCACGATGCATTTGCTACAGCCATGCACCTGTCAGTTTGCCTTGTCTTTCTTTGTGAATAAATAGTGCCGTGCGTAAAAGCACGCACTGTATGTAAAGACCTTGGCGGAGCCGATCGGCGCTCTGAAAGAAGTATTAGCCTGTAATGTGTCTGCATTGTTTATTTCATTTGTCTGGTTCCCCAAGCTCTTCAAGACATTATTTATTTTAAAATACCTTCATATACATTGTTGCTTCACTATGGTTTAGTATTGAGGAAAAGGAAATAAAATGTATTTCATCATGTTAATATAGCAGTGTTCTTTGCTGCAGTGCATTTGAAAAAAAAGGAGAGGTGTTCATTTGATTGGTCAAATTACTCTCAGCTGGGTTAAACCCACTTTCTCTCCTCCCTCTTGTGCCACCTGCGCCAGTGGGCGGGATGGAGGCGTGACTGCGCCTGGTTCACGAAATTAGGACAATTTTCTGGACACGCCCCACTGACTTTATCCGCCGACGGCGCACTTTGCACTCCGCTGACAGCGGGCGGATTCGGTGCAGTCTACGAAGTTAGAGCCCTCTGACTTCAAACAGGAGTTGGTGGGTCAATGCAGCGTCTTAAAGGGGCATGACCACAGCCGACCTCCACACACAACCAAAACTGACTTTTCATTTTCATTTTTTTAACACGAATATACTGACATGTTTAAAAAGACGCCGGTTATCGCAGTAAATTTCGGTATCGGTAAATTTTACCGATACACAGTAAAGTGTCGGTACCTTGAGGAATTCCAAGAAAGCAGGTTTGGACACACAGGCCTTCTTGATGAGAGCCATGGCGTTGGCGAAGTTATTAATGTAGTCACTGTAGATGTTCAGCACCATGGACTTGGAAAACTGCAAAGAAAAAGACAGACTTTTCCATGATTGAAGACTTATAGAAAAAAAAAATTAAGAACTTTTAAAGACTCACATCAGAAAAGCGCATTTCATTTCACTTTTACTTTGCTTTTTTCTCTTTCTTAAAAATATACACTTCAGAGGATTAGAAGAGAATAGAAAATACAAGTAATTTTACAATAAATTGAGGTGTACTGATTAAACCTTATTCAAGTTTCTGGCTCTCTGTTGTAAAATTAAATTTCATATGTAAAACTTTTGTCTTTTTTTTTTGTTCTGTACAGCACTTTATGATTTTTAACTGCAAAAAGCACTTACGGTACTGTAGTGTGCTAAATTGCATACAAATAGATTATTATTAGTTTTTAAATGACTGATAGCCAGAAACCCCATAAGTCCAAAATGAAATGTGAAATTACTCAGACTGCCAGTGTCATCTGAACAGATTCATTAGGCTTTTTTTGTATTAATGGTTTTGAGTCTTATAATCAGGCCAGGGATTTCTTGCCTACCTTGACATGTTTTGGCTGCCAAGCTCCAGCCTTCCTCAGAAGTGTCACGTGATGTTGCTGTGACGTGTCTGGTCGGCTGATTTATACAGATTTTGGCAGCTTCCTACTGGGTGCAGTAGGATGACAGCGCCATCTGCAGTCCAACTTCTTCAGTACTGTGTCCCAGGTATGAGAAAGTTGATACGCCCCTTTGTCCCGGTTGACAGTCTGGGGGGCGCGTTTCCGGATCTCGATGGCTTCCCTGATCCAGCAGAGGTACTTATTGCTTTCTGTGCCGATGATCTGGGCATGATCCCAGTCCATGAGGCGGTTTTCCCTCTTGCAGTGATCGGAGATGGCAGACTTTAGCTGGTTCTGCTCTGCCTGTTGTTTAGAGGAGCGTGTGCATGCCTTAGATGTTTCTTTTTCACATTCAGTGCGATGTTCTTTTGTCCTGATGTTGAAGGCTCTGCCGGAAACGCGCCCCCCAGACTGTGAACCGGGCAGAGGGGGCGTATCAACTTTCTCATACCTGGGACACAGTACTGAAGAAGTCGGACTGCAGATGGCGCTGTCATCCTACTGCACCCAGTAGGAAGTTGGCCGTCACAGCAACATCACGTGACACTTCTGAAGAAGGCAGCAGTTTGGCAGCCGAAACATGTCAAGGTAGGCAAGAAATCCCTGGCCTGATTATAAGACTCAGAACCATTTCCAGTGTCATCCCTTTATGATTTTTAACTGCAAAAAGCACTTTATTTACTTACTTACTTCATTGTCTTTCATTGAAGCGGGTGCAGCTCTGAGTATGACAGGGCCCACATGAGATTCACAAAACTTTTGTTTGTGATCGATCTCAACATTCAAATGATCGGGTGCTGATAAATGCAGCGGCTGAATTTGATCTCATTGACATGTTGCACTTTTAAATATTCATTGTTCACAAGCCCCGCCCACTGAGGTAAACCGCAGAGGAGAAAACTTAGCAAAATCCTTTTCTGAGCTGGGAACCGATCCGCCTGAGGTGGAGGTAAATAAGGATGAGCTCTCTGGAAGAATAAAAACTGGAATTAAAAGAGCGAGGAAAAACTGGAAGAAAATCACAACAGCGGTGAAGAGCGTTGGCATGGACAAACGGACAGCAGCTGAGGTTTGACAAAATTACAGGTCCATGAATTTAAACCTAATAGTGTTGTCTATCACAAATAATAATGAGTAGTGTCAGCATGAGCCGCTGCTGATGGAGGCGCCGGTCACGCGCTCTTCTCTCCTTCTTATGAAGCCAGACCATTGGCACATGGTTTGTTTTAGCTTCAGTTGCTGGTAGGGACCACATTTGCGCTCTTCCCTCAGCTGATCGAAGCCAAGCCGCACAGTTGGCGTTAGTTTCAGCCGTTTTTTTATGAAGGCAACGCTGATGCCCCATTCTTCCAGCTTATTTACGCCGATCCTGTCTGGTGAGTGACACTGTCAGTGTCAGCTTGCAGCCCAGTGACCGGGGAAGGGCTGGACCGCAAGACCGTCAGGCTGAAACGCACCCTTCACGAGTCCAAGTCAAGTCTGAAGTCTCTCTGTGCTAGTCAAGATCGTTGTCTGTGACCCATTTTGTATGATTTTGACCCAATGTTTCCCATCTAAACCAAATTTACCCAATGTTTAAAATAAAAAGGACCAGTCAAACCAGTCAAATGCTTTCTATACATGTAGAGAAATCAATATACCTTTCATTGACTTTTCTTTGAAAGCTTGAATGGCATTCAGCAAGCATCTGTTATTAGCTGATGAGTTCCGGCCCTTAATGAAACCCATCTGGTCTTCCTTTATTAAAATTGTCATGCAATTTTCAGAATGAGAGGCTACAATTTTGGAGAGTTTCTATGTTTAAAACAGTTCATGGCTTATAGACTCAGGACATTTTCCTTTTTTTAAGATCACAGATGTATTTGCCTCTTTCAGGGTTTGCGCAAGCTCATTGAGGGGTGGTTCTGCGAGAATATTTTGAAACTGTTTATAATATTCACAATAAAAACCATCGAGCCATGGTGATTTTCCATTTTGTAATGATTTGATAGCTTTGATAAGCTCAGTTTTAGTTAAGAACCGTCTTCTGCTCCTCAGGCAAAGTTGGCAACTTAAACCGAGCAAAGAATTTGTTCATAAGTTGCTTGAAGCCCTCTGAGGCAACTGTTGTTGTGATACTGGGCTATACAAAAATAAATTGATTGATTGATTGATCATCCTCTCAACTTGGTTAAAGGAGTAGAGCTACATGTAAAAGCTCTTAAAACAATCATTTCTTAATTTATTTTCATATACTATCCATCCTTATCAGCTACAGCTTCAACAGTCAGACATTCTGCTCGCTTTTTAACGTAATAACCGTACAGCCCTCAGTGCAGGCTCTGCTGGTTACCTGGCTCTTCAGGTCCTCTCGTGGTCCCGGCACATCAAAAGACACTCCACTGATTAATGCAATATTGTTTAAAACTGAACAGGCCAAAAGAATGCCACACGCTTTTTGGGGGGTAAACACCAACGGCGCTGCCGCGCCGAGACAGAGATTCCTGTCTGTGAGCGTCTGAAGCAGCGGCGCTCCACAGTGACGCGTCTACATCTGTGTTCACTGTTAAAACTGCTCTCCTGCTCCATACCAGGTTGGACCAACAGGGTTATTGAAAGTTGAAAATCCTTTATTAATCCCACTAGGGGAGTTTTAATTGATATTCTGTGAAGTCAATATTTGATTTTTTATTAAATTCTTTTCTGACTTTTGAATCAGTACTGAATATGTGCTGCTTTTGCTTCATGACATATTTGACAAACGTTTGCTTTATAATTATTTTCACGCTCCTCCAGATTTTGCAGCTGCACCTCAAATCCACACCGACTTAAACTGGCTCCACAATGTCAGGCCTACGGTGATATTTCAGTTTACCGGACGATCACGACCAAATTGATGAATGCCGATATGGCGTCAATATAGTTTGGAGCGTGAAAATAATTAAGGAAATCTAGAATATGTCGTACAGCACAAGCAGCCATATATTCAGTAGAGGACAAAAAGTAAAAAAAAGAATAGAAAATGATTTTAATAAGGCCCTTACAGAATATTTGAAAACCTGGCTGGCAAACCCTGCCACAGAGTAGGAGCACCACTTCAACAGTGGACATACAGGAGTCACTGTGCAGTGCTCTGCTGGACTGCTGAGAGGCAGGTGTCTCTGTACTGAGGGAGGGGGAATGATGTTTACCCCTAAAAAGATGTGTGACTTTATTTTGGCCTGTGCAGTTTGACACAGTATTGCATTGAGTGTCTTTTGAAGTGCCGGAGCCAAGAGAGGACCTGAAGAACCAGGGAACCAGGAGAGGCCCCTTTGGCCGTTTGTCCACAGCGACGCTCTTTATTGCCACTGTGATCAGAAGATCACTGTGTAAGAATCCAGACAGAGTTTTTCTGGCTCCTTTAATTCCATTTTTTTTCTTCCAAAGAGCTCATCCTGATTTACCTCCACCTCAGATGTGAGCAGATCGATTTCAAACTCAGAAAAGTTCATTTTAGGGTTGCACCGATACCATTTTTTGTTCGCCGATACCAATTCCGCTACCTGGCTGTGTAGCATCGGCCGATACCGATACCCTGCCGATACCACACTTCTTCTAATTGTCAGGAACTGTCACGTCCTCTGCCTCGGCCACCACGTGGGGCAGTGTTGCTGTTTCCCTCCTTCTCCTCGTTTCTGTTCTCCCCATTTACTACATACCGTATTTTTTGGGCCACAAGAGGCACTGGAATATGATAATGTAACATCCAGCAGCATGAAAGGAAGATGAGTTGGATTCTTAATGCTAGTTTATTAAGCGTCAGAACTTACTGTGGTTGTAACCACAGCAAAACTACAGCAAAACATCCATCCATCCATCCATCCATCCATCCACCACTTCCAGACCGGGTCTCAAAACAACAGTCTTAAGAATAAACAGCTGAGAGGTGTCTCTCATTTTTCCAACATGCACACACATGCTGGCTTCCTGGCCCCGCCCCCTACTCCATCCCAGCCACTCAGGCCACAGCGGTGCATTCAGGTTACTTGAAAACATAGGAACTCACAGAACTCAATATACTGGTTAAAAAATAAGAACTACATCAAAGATGCTACAAAAGTAAGTCTGTAATAAATAATAAGGCGAATTAAGCAACGCCATTGTGGGATCCTCCTTCTTTGTTGTTTTTCAGCAGCTTGTGTTCCAGTGGCTGCACTACGGCCTCTTGATGCTACCATCGACCGGGACACGCCACACTGCAGCCTCCTGACTCCCGCGGCTGCGCGGTTCATACAGAAAGCAGCGCGGAGGATGTGTAACGATGCTGATTGATTAAAAAAGCAACGTATTTACTGCGGACGGCAGAGCGGAACGACACACATTGTGTGGAATGTGGCAGTCAGCTTGGACCTGTACCTCCAGTCAGCTCCTGTTGCCGCCTCAACCGCCCGCCGCTCCTCCGGACCTGCTCCTGGAGCCCAGCTGGTTTCCTGACTTCACCGGGGAACTCAGTTAAACTCCAGATTCAGCCTGCTCTGCGGCTGGAGACCAGCTTCATCTCACAAAGACTCATGATACTAGTAAAACTCCTTTTCTGCTCTTCAGACTCAGATCCACGCTCTGTAACAAGACCTGCATCCTCACTGGGATGTAAAGTCATTTCTACCATTCACTGAAAACACAGATCACACTGCATGAATGTTGAAGAATGAATCCACACGGCGGTGCGTTCAAGTGCGATATGAAAGTCGGAAAATGGCATCGGCGTGTTATTTGTTAGTACTCGCCGATACCGATACCAGCATTTTAATGCGGTATCGGGGTCACTGCCGATACCAGTATCGGTATCGGTGCAACCCTAGTTTATTTGATGGCCAAGGTCTCTCCTCTCTGTGGTTGACCTCAGTGGACGGGGCTTTGAATGTTTCAGGGCATGACATGTTAATGGCGATGGAATTCAGCTGCCACATTTATCAATAGAAAACTGGGATCAGTCAGACATTTACATTTCATAAATCACTCATGGGGTCTGTTGTAGAATGAATTATACGTTCAGATCTGTTTTCATGAAAGATTAATGAATTGGGACCAGTGTGTTTCCAGCTCAAGAGATGATCAGAATTGTGCAGGGGTGGAAACACACTTGAACGCGTCTGGCCACGCCAACTCTCACACACACACACTGTCAAGTCAAACTTGAGGTGGATCTGTCAAAAGAAATGAGGCAGCTTCAAAGAACAGGAGGCGGAACCTTCAGAGCAGGAGGCGGATACTTCCTGAGACCTGCCGGACCTGAATGAGTGGAGCCCCAGCACAGGTGAAGCAACCAAGCAGACAGCAGCACCAAGCATCAGACAGAGAGACTGAACACGGTTGATTGCAACTCACCCTGCAGATCAAAGCACCTACAAACACCAGAGAGGCAACCGGTAAGAAGCCGAGCTGTCTAAAAAACTGGTGGAATGAAGAGTCTCTGCGCACGGCGTTTAGTGTGCGGCGTGTTAACTGCTTAATGCCCTTGTGTGCTGATTGCTGATTACTATCCTGGTTGCATTGATCTAAATGGGACAATTGTGCTGTGTGTGAATGACGAGTGCTCATGTGTTGGTTATGTTTAAGTATTTCACTTTGATTTGGGAATCTGCTTAATCATTATGAATTGGAAGCTTAATTTGGATTCAGCAGTAACTGGGTTGAGTTTCACACATTTATTTGTAATTGCCATGGTTATTCTTTAGCAAATACTTTGTGATAGAATATGATTTGTGATTTTTTGAACAGAATTTAAATATGTTTCCTTTTTTTTTCTCTTTGGAAGGTTTTTCACCTAATGTCCAAATGTCAAGTGGCAACACTGAATCCTGAAACCTGCACCTAAAAATAAAAGATGCAAAGAAGGACAAGCTGCTTGATCATTGAGTGAATCCGCTTCCTACAACTCTGAGTAGGTGACTCATCCCGTTCAAGTGGGGATTGCAGGGAAACCAGCGAGAGAACTTGACACACACGGTGGGGGCACAGTCAGGGGGACAAGATAATCCACTTATTTCAGGATAAGTGAACCAAACTCAACCGTTTCAGTTTCATTTTCACAAAATGTGGTGTAGCAGGGAGGAAACAGACCGTTTTCAAATCTGAACGTAATAATGAGGCTACGGCAACAAAAACTATTATAAGAAACAAAGTGAAAAAAGGATAATATGTCCCCTTTAAATGCTTTGACATGTTTGTCATATCTGTAAAGAAATTATTTTGCTGTCAAAATCCTTTTTAAGTGTCCAAGTTTCTGGTTTTATAGAAGGACACCACTGTTCAGATGTTTCCATGAAGCAAAAATATCAGACATATAAGAGTCACTGTTTTACTTAAAGGTCTAATACATGATTTTCTCAAAGACGAATCCAAACATCTGTTACTCACTGTTTGAACAACGCCATGCGCCAGACCATCGCCCGGCTCTCCTGCTTCTCCCAGGAAACGCGGAAGTGTACGAACGTGATCTCCTCTTCTCTGCCGTGCACGGCTCTGTTTACAGTGTCTGCGATCGGCCTCGCTCATACATAAAGCTTGTTCTCCGAAACAGTTACAGTTTCATTATGTCAGACTCGCCATCGGTAAGTCCTAGCTCAGAAGCTCACGGCTACAGAAACACTCTGAATGCGCAAAAGGGAGAAGCTTATTGGGCACGAGCACGTAGAACTGCCTTACGAAAGCAGCTCGTCGGAAAGATTGACAAACAGACCCACCAGTTATTTAGATGATCCACCCGGAACTCAAAGCAAATAGAACATCCTATATTACACCTTTAACATTCAATAACGATCCCTGCACATTTTTGAACAGTGTGCATTTGCTGCTTATCTGTTCTCCCTACGCATATGTGAGCGGTCTATGTGTGAGCTGTCAGTGTGCAGTGCACACGTGTAATTCTGTTCGTACTGGCTGCTGCCCCAGTGATGCACATACCATTCCAATTTTCCACTCAAAAAAACATACCAATCCGATGTTACACTATTCTATAAACTGCTCAAGGAAAGACCTGTTCACTCATTGGAAGAAGCTGAAACACTATCACTGGGGAGATTCGACAAAGATTTGAAGAACCATTAGAAATCTCGATGGAAATGTTGAGTAACTGACCGAGGCCACAAACAAGTCGCCGATCATCTCGTTGTGATCCCACTCGGCCACACGGGATCCCAGCGCTATCTGGAACATGGAGTGGCACTGGTAGATCTCCTGCAGGCGGTAAAAGATCCGACACGCTTTCTTTGGTTTCAGGATGGATCGCGGAGGCTCCAGCAGAGGTTTCTGGTACTCCTGACAGACAGACAGACAATTTGTTTTTAGTTTCTTTCAGCATCTATTTTTCTGGCAGGCGAAATGGAAAAAGAGGAGTCTGCAGCCAGACACAACCGGAGCGTGAAGCAGCTCCTGAATGACTCCCGATCCCTGGTAAGTTTTATCTATTAAACAACAAGCTGTTGTTCGAAGATAACTCGAAATTATCCCAAACTTTGAGCCACAGCAATTTGTGTTGATTATGTGTTGATTATGTTTTATAGAGTATACGGCAATGGGTAGCAGTTCACCCCCCAGCCCCATCAAACAGTTCACCTGTACCGTTTAGCAGTCCACCGCCCCGCCCAGATGCTCTGCAGGACCTCTGGAACGACGTCCTCCTCCCAGACCAGACCCGCTAAGATTTGTTCACACTGCGTGAACACCAACTCATGAATGCACATTACAATTTTTACTCTTTTGCTTATGAGTCTAGAGGATAATTACTAAAAGCCATTACTGTATTGGTGCAATCTGGCAGAGCACACAGAGCATTGAGCAAGAAAGGTCGAGTTCATGTTGGCGTTACTGGAAAACATCCAGCAAATGGGCAACATCATGAACAAAATGGAGACGGCAATGGAGAGCATGGCCCAAAGATGAAAGCTGATCTGAACTCCTTCCCCATTATTATTCCCATTATATGGTTTTTATTTTTTTAATCAGTGTGTTTTTGCACTGTGGTGTAAATAACACTACTAATAACAGATGCATGCTTTGTGTAATATGTTTGTGTTAACATCACACCATGCAGGTTAAAATAAACTACAGTTGAAAGGAATTGTGATTACATGATCTGTCTACATGCACAACTTACAGAAAAGTAATTCAGTTTCCGGGAGAAGTTTGTGGGAACTATGGAAATGTAATCACATCATGAGAGTAGGGCTTTTAATAACAAGCACACTGTTGTGATTTCCTCACTTCAATGTATTTTATGAAACAGTGGTAACAACAGTGTGGATACACAAAAACAATGACAATGTAAACAGAAAGCAGCCTCCCTTCAGTCATCACAAAACTTAAACTCCTCCATCTGAGCTGCCCTGATGTCTCTCCTTCTGGATTAGTATGCTCAGGTCATGGTTGGACTGGAGGCTGACTGTTTCCATGTCTGCCTGAGTGCTCTTCAGCAACCCGCTTTCGAACTGGAACACACGAGGTAATTTGTGTCCAGCTTCTCCAGGACGTCCCTGATCTGATCACAGATGCATTGAAATCAGTCCCGCCATGCAAAAGTGTGGCACAAACAGCTGCTGCTGAAATGTGTCCACGGCAGTGTGACGGTGGAACCAGGAGGAACCAGAAGGAACCAGGTGGAACCAGGAGGAACCAGAAGGAACCAGGTGGAACCAGAAGGAACCAGGTGGAACCAGGAGGAACCAGAAGGAACCAGAAGGAACCAGGTGGAACCAGGAGGAACCAGGTGGAACCAGGAGGAACCAGGAGGAACCAGGTGGAACCAGGAGGAACCAGGAGGAACCAGAAGGAACCAGGTGGAACCAGGAGGAACCAGGTGGAACCAGGTGGAACCAGGAGGAACCAGAAGGAACCAGGTGGAACCAGAAGGAACCAGGTGGAACCAGGAGGAACCAGAAGGAACCAGAAGGAACCAGGTGGAACCAGGAGGAACCAGGTGGAACCAGGAGGAACCAGGAGGAACCAGGTGGAACCAGGAGGAACCAGAAGGAACCAGGTGGAACCAGGAGGAACCAGAAGGAACCAGAAGGAACCAGGAGGAACCAGGTGGAACCAGGAGGAACCAGGAGGAACCAGGTGGAACCAGGAGGAACCAGAAGGAACCAGAAGGAACCAGGAGGAACCAGGTGGAACCACAAGGAACCAGCAGCAGGAGATCTGCAGCTCAGTCCTGAAGATCATCTAGAAAGAGAAACATCATCAGAAACTCACTGCATTTGTTTAACCGCTAGCTGCTAACCAGTACGGTTAGCAGCTAGCTTAACGGTAACAGGGTCACTGTTAAACAATAAAGCATCCGATATTTACCTTCTTTCTCAAACCCCGTCACTGTTGAATGACATGACGGTCAGCATCGCTGACAGCTTGATGGTACTTTGATTGCTCGCAATGAAATCCAGACAACCAAAAACACTTTCTGGAAGTCCTCCAGTTGTTTTGGCTGGTGTGTGAGCACCTACGTCCACAGTGACATACTGAAGTTTTACAGTGAGGTGATGACATGGCTCCAACTCAGCAAATCGTTTTTTAGAGGACAAAACATCTGAACCAACTGTGCCCCAGCACTGAATCAGCACCAGGTTATTTCAGGAGGAAAAGGGGTGAGAAGGAGGGGGGAAGGGCTGACCCCCCCCAGCAAAGAAGCACACATGCAAAGTTTTAAATCATGACAAATGAACAGTTTCTTTTGTGTAACTCTTGGCACCTCTGCACACTTTTCAACAGAAACTTGAGGCTGGGTTCAGAGAGTTATATGCAAGGTTTTTTTTATGTTCTTTTCTTTAAACACTGCTGAATAAAAGTAGCTGTGGTCATAATATTCATTTCTGTAAAATTATGTAGCCTACTTTGTGTTGCAGTGAATGGGTTGTTTTTGTGTTTAGTTTTTTTTGGGGGGGTGTTTGTTTTTGTGTGTCTATGGTTTTGCTTCTTGACAGAATGTTAGTTTGGTCGTTTTTTTTTCTTTCTTTCTGTACATCTGCATATAAAACAAAACTCAATAAAAATATTTCTTCAAACTCTATGAGAAACTCACCTGGATAATTCTTTTCAGAGAGTCCAGGTAACTGCGCTCGCTCTGAACAATGGAGCTGAGAATGACACGCCTGACAACCTGAATGAGTCACAGAGAAGCTTTCTTATGCACACTGTTTTCCAGAATACACCACGCACACAGTGAAGGTTTTTTAATTGTTTCTCATTCAAAAAAATATTGTCCCTCCTATAATTAATGATGTTGGTTGAAATAAACAAAATACAGACACCAATCAGTAAATTACAGTGTGCTGGACCTGATCCTGAAATTCAAGATTTGAGGATAAACTAAGAAGATTAAAATGAATTGATGTCCTTGTTGTCTCCCCAATAATACAAACCTGATGATTGCTGAGGCCCTCTGGCATGGGGCAGAGCTGTGGTGGAGGATGCTTCAGCTCACACACAGGTTCCGCTTGATAACCTGGATCATCTTTCCCCTCACCTGGAAAATTAAATACATGATTATTTCATACACAAACCACCTGGCCTGCTAAGCATTGTAACAGTACAGAGGCACAGCCACAACTTCATTGGCAGTTCATTTTATTTCGCACCAGCTTGGTTACTGGGATTTGTTTTTCTTCCAGAATAATAGGTTATTAATAAATAGATTAATTTGGCATGTTGCTATCATGTTACACCAATGAGCCTCAGCATCCTACCACAGGTGCTTTCTGAGCTGATAGCAAGATCATATTACAGGCCATACTGATCAGTCTAAAAGTTATATTCTTCACTTCCTGAATTCTGCACATGTCTTAAAGGACACAGAGAAGATTTGTGATCAATTCTGCGGTCCAGTGCATACACAAACTAAAAATGTTTTCTTCACAAATTACAAAATACATTCTTCCCTGTCTGAAGCTCATCGTTATGTAACCCCCTGGGTTATAAGTGCATAAGTGCGCATATAACTTCTAATAACCCTCGCAGAAATACTAAAAACAATGCATTGTAATATTGTTCACTTATCCACAGATGTATTACTACATTAGCATCCTTTATTTTATGTTCACACATAGTGCAACATTTATTTAGGGACCGAGCCCAGAGGGCAAGGTGGCCCACAGGAATGTCATAGAGAGATCAAACCAACACTCACACGTTCGTCTCATCGAGATCTAAAATTCACGCGCTGACACCCCTGACCTAAATCCAACAGGAAGTCCGCAATTTCCCTTTCAAAGTAAAATTTTGCTAAAAACCACTCCTCACGAAAAAATTATCTCCTCCGAGACCGTTTGTCGTACAGACATCAGAGTCACGTGACGTGATAGAGGACAAATTTCTCTACAAAAGTTGTGAACAACTTTGTCAAAAGTCTAACGGTGTGGATTTTATTAGCGTTCAAAGTTTGAAGTCCAAAATCCTGCCTTGCTCCTGCCCTCATCCGTTATAATGGGAAAAAAATTGAAAAACTTGCCTTTTTTTAGCACCTCGAACAAGCGTCGAGTGTGGCTAAACCGTGACTCCTATCAACAAACCGAGCACACGTGAAGCATCACCAGGTTCTCCCGAACAAGATGATGTAACATAAGTGGGGAAAATATCATGTTATATGTATGTTTTCACAGGTAGGAAAAGGTGTGCGCTCTGCATTTTTTTTGCTCTCAGTTATAATGGAGCCGGATGGGGAAAAATCTTGCACTTCTCACAAACTGAGGCCTCTACGCTCCAAACTAAAAGTCTGACTGCTCTGAAAGACAACTGAAAGACAACTAATTTTCCTATCAAACGTGATATTTTTTGTTCAGTTTTGCCAAACAGGAAAGGAACAAGGAGCAGTTGTTTCCCAAACAGAAGCTTTTATTTTCTCCTCTCCCCCACTCTAACGCAGATTACCATATATGAACATACAGTGCAGTTACACAGCTGACAGCAGCTGTCAATCAACTGTGACACTCAGTGCCTTCATTCAGTGACTCTCAAAAGCAGATGGGAGAAGCTAACAGCTCCATGTTAGTGGATGACAGATGCTAACAAGCTAAATGTTAGTGGATAACAGATGCTAACAGCTGCATGTTAGTGGATGGGAGATGCTAACAACTCCCATGTTATTGGGTGGACGTCTCAGTCGCGAGCCGGCGGGGAGGCTCGGGCCGACCAATGCCGCTTGCGGCTTTAATTTTTTTTTATTTTAATAGGCTTTACATAGTGTATTAGTTTTCCATAATTTACTAGTGCAAGTAAATTGGTCATTCCCTCCCCGCTTCCTATTTGCTGTCATTTGGTGCAATGCGGATGTGTAATGATTGTGATTGATTGTTGCCGGTTGGGGGCGGGGCTTGGGTGTGGTAACAGTGTGTTGCGTAGTCTGTTTTTTTTTTGGGTGAGAGCTGCCACTCCCGGAGCGAGCGGTGTGTTACGTTGTCCGCGGATGTTGCGCTTTGGAACCTGCTAAACTAACGGTATGTTGTTTGGCTAAACTTTGGTTACCTCTGGAACTTGTGGATCGTACTTTTGTGGGATCTCTGCTCTTGTGAACTGTTCGGTGGGTGCCGTGTTCCCACGAACCAACGTTTCCTCTGGCGCCGCTGCGGCCTGGATGTTTATTGATTGCTTCCACTCGCTGAGGACGTGGGTGGATGTTGTTTTCATTTGTTTCACTCGCTGAGGACATCGTGGGACTTTTTCTAGAGCCGTTCCCCCCCCCCCCCCCCCCCCCCCCCCCCCCCAAGTCGTTTACACGCCACCTTCTTCGTCCGCCCGCCATTACAGACGGTAACGCTGGTATAGGGGTGAGTACATGCTCCGTTCCCGGTGTGGTTAGTGGCGGCCACCATTTTGAAGCAACCATTAGGTGGCGCCCCAGGATAAATACAGGCCTGCACCATCTGAGATTGTAGTATCACTCAGTACCTAGAAGGGACAAATTAGCTCATTAAATATGCCGGCTTAGGTTTTTTTTTTTTGAGAGCTCTCTTTGTTTTGTGGATCCACTGATGGTGTGAATTATTTTCTGTTCACTTTTAAGCATTTTCAGCTGTGTCATTTTCTTCTCTTGTGTGTTTAATATTTTTAAGTATTGATATTTGCAGTTTTCCGCATAGCTCCTGCTATTTTGTGTAGTTATAGCCCTTGGTTCTTTTGCTGACCAGTCTAATAAATACTGGCTATTTGGAATGTACACATTTGTGTTCATTGTAATATATGTTTAAGATCATACCTCCATACAGGTTAAAGGTGTCATGTGCAACTTTCACACTCTTTGGCTTGCTTAAAGTAGCTTTTCACGCACTCTGGCGGTCACTAGGCTAGTTAGTTGTATTACGTTGGTTTAGTCTGGCCCGGCCTTGGACTTTAGAGTGTAAGTACGCGAACTGGGGCGCTGTTCGTAGCAGTAAAGCAGAACAGCATTACAATTATCTTCCAAGAAAAACACTGGCTTCAATGACTAATACCATTACAGAGCACTTTGTGGTGATCTATGGTCTAACATGTCCATGTACAGCCTGGCTGTCCCAAAACACACAGCTGTCCTGTGTCTACTTCAGTTCTGCATTTACGACAATCTGCCCAACAGACTATGTCAAACCTGTTCCATCTAGGAATATGTGATTCTGTTATCCTCTGGACTCAGAGAAGACCCCAGTGTAATTGTCAGCCTCAGAACTGGTGCTCCGCAGGACTACTGCAACAGCACATCATCAGCAGGGTAAAACTACCCTGTCTCACCATGGTGTAATCCCAGCTCACGTTCCCTTTTATTATTTTCCTAATGGCCAGCACTAACTGCTCGGATGAATGAAAGCAATTAAATGCAATTGAATTTCAGACCAAAATAACATGGAATGGACCGAGCTAAAGGAAACCAAGTTCATCCGTACCGTATAAAACACGGTAGAACAAAGAAGATGAAAGTATTAAAACAAACTCGCACTTCCTGGTTTACTGACACTAAACGTGGTTGCCCACAGGGCACATAACTGGTTTGGTGTTGTTGTCTTGTGTTGTTTACACAAGTTCCCATAATGCCTTGCTTCTTGGTCAAATGACGGTCTGGTCCCGATCTTCCCAGCAGTGTGCAGAGCCAGCGATAAGCTCGTTAAGAAAGCTGGTCGTAACAAGCTGAAATTAGCGAGCAGCATGTAGCCCACTGTGAGAGTAATTATCACTAATAAACAACAGCCATGACCCATATTGCTGGAATCATTACGATCCATCGCTGAATTCTCCATGGTGGTGGAGGATGCACCGCGGCACAACTGCATGTCACTTTGGCGAGTTCCTGTTTTCTTATTTATCCAATGGTCTCTCAACGTATGCACACTGAAAAAGTACCATATTTTTTATGCCATGAGGCGCAACACCAATGAACGTGGTAATATTGGCTCTGCGTTCACAGATAAGATGCACCGAATTATAAGGCTCACCGGATAATAATCGGGGGCAGCAGTCTAAGCAGGGATGCCCAGACTTCCTGTCCCCAGACTCTTCCTCCAGCTCCTCTGGGAGGATCCCAAGGCGTTCCCAGGCCAGCCGGGAGACATATGGCGCGTTTCCACCTCCCCTACTCTACTCGGTTTGACTCCGCCCCACTTTACTCGACTCGACTCTACTCGGTCTGGTTGTGTCTCCACCGGCCCTGTTTGTCTCCCTGGAAACCCGTCAGTGGGCGGGGAAATCAGACGGTGAACACTCCGCCCCTCAGTGGATGTAAACAAGCTGAATGCAGGACACAGAGGCCGTCATGTTTCTTGTTGCTGTTTTTTTTTCTTCCGTTTTTCGTTGTAAGGAGAGAGTCATAAAATGTTACAAACAGCAAGAAATAATGTGTAAGATAAGTAGGGAAGAGTCTGGAGGCCCTGCAGCCGAATCAAGCCCAAGATGAGACGTGAAGAGCCGTGAGGACACGACAGCTCCAGGTGAGTTACTAATGTAACTGCAGTTATTAAGAGAAGTTTGTGCTTTAAATTATTTGCAATATTCTAACACCAGGTTGCGTTTAGCATTAGCGCATTAGCAATTAGCAGTACCTTCAGCAATTAAAGAGCATTTCTGTTCTGTCTGTTGTCAGCAGCTCAGAGGAGTCTTTTAAAGCGATACTTCAACATTTTGGCAAATTGGCCCATTTAGCGCAATTCCTTGGTCATTTCGAACAGCATACTTATTTTTTTTGTGAGGGCGAGCTGTTGTTTATTCAGAGGTGAGTCGGGGAAGATTTTCGGGACGGACACAATGGAGGTGGATGGTATTTTTGTTCCCCCTCGTCAAACTCATCAAATACACAATCCAACAACCCCAAAACACTTTGGTGGACACGTTATAATCCACACATTCACTACACTGTGGAACACCAACAAATCATATTGTAGCGTTACGACACTGAAGCAAATACTGGGAACTACTTTTTCTTTTGAAATCACTACGCCCAGACGCCATGTTTAGTAAGTAGTTCCGTCTTAACAATCTTCACATAAACAACTCAATCTCGTAATTTTGCATTAACATTTCACAGCGTAGTGAATGTGTGGATTATAACGTGTCCACCAAAGTGTTTTGGGGTTGTTGGATTGTGTTTTTGATGAGTTTGACGAGGGGGAACAAAAACACCGTTCACCTCCACTGTGTCCGTCCCGAAAACCTTCCCCGACTCACCTCTGAATAAACAACAGCTCGCCCTCACAAAAAAAGTAAGTATGCTGTTTGAAATGACTAAGGAATTGCGCTAAATGAGCCAATTTGCCAAAATGTTGAAGTATCGCTTTAAATGCTAGCGTTAAGATGAAATGCATGGTTGAACATGCATTTAGTGCACACAATAAACCCAGGAAAAGTAATAAGAATTCAACAATTAAATTAATAGCCCCTCTTCAATGATTAGCATTGCTGTGACATTAGAGGATCCAGGTTGTCAACACCGTTCCCTACATCAAGTTGTCATGAAACTATAAGCAGGGTGGAACAAACAGCTTTGTAACGATTGATATTTAAAAAGAAATGAGAAAAATTAACCACTGGGGTGACTGGTCATGTCTTGCCTGGTGATGTTTTAAGGTGTTAAGGCGATTATAATTATAAATGTAATTATTATAGATGATCTTTGTGGAATTAGTTGTATTATTAATAGTACCAGTAGTAGTCATGATAACTCATATTAATATCTATTGAAAAGTCAAAATGACATCTTTATTTTTATCTAATTTCATTGCATATACTGTGTTTCTTTCAGAGGTTCTGTCCTATCAGGAGCAGCTGGACCAGGCCTGTCTCTGGACCCACATCTGAGCTGCAGTGGTGGATGAAACGTTTCCAGCTTCTCAGCTGAGCAGTGGAGGGATGTTCCTGGTTCAGCAGCGCCGGAGGCCACAGGTGGAGTGGTAAAGATGTAGAAGCAGGAAATGGGATCCAGAATGTTCTGATGCTCCATCTGATCAATCACTATTAAGGACGACTGAGTTTTGAACAGATTGTTACTGTAATCAGTTAAACCAGTGTTGATCGATTGTAAAGACGTAAAAACTGCTTTTTACTGCAGCATAAAAGTATGTTGAAAATAATGATTGCTGATCTAAGTTCATTCAATATTGCCCTTTGTGTTTTTTCAACCTGTCGTTCAATAAATTTGTTGTGCTTCTGTAGATCGGTTGTTTCCATACATGATTTAAAATATTTCACGTAACAATTTTGTCATATTGTTTACAACAGCAGAGAGTAAACCGAGCTTAAATAAAAACTTTATTGATAGTTAATATCAATTACAACTCCACAACAAAAGGAAATGCAGTTGTGTTATTAATGGTTCTCATGGTTCCCGGCCTCCTCCGTGGTGAGCAGGTCCTGTCAGAACCCAGAACAGCTGGACTGAAAGCAGCCTGGCGTCACTCTCTTCCCTCCTGCTCCCTGGATTCTCCAGCCTCGCTGAGGACCAGTTCAGATGTTCGTCTCGCTGGATCCGGTTCTGCCTCTGATGCTCCAGATCCTCAGAAAGGACTCTGGCAGGACAGCAGAGACGTCTGGCTGGAACAGGGTCCTGGTTCTCTGGCCTAAACAGAGTGATGGAAACTGATATTAAATGTTGTTCAATCCCTCATCATCTTCTAGTTGTGATGGTTTTGTGTAACTACTTAAAATTGCACACTCTTCTACACTTCCCATTACTGCATTTATACGAGTGTGTAACTTAAAAAATATATAAAGAGAGATTCAGATGAGCCTTCATATTTTGATTTTGAGGCTTTTGTCTTTATATCAGTGTTTGTTGCTGAACAGCAACTGGATTTCCCCCCTGTGCAATTTAGAAAATATATGTCCGTGTATTTATAAAGATGTATGTAGAAACAGTTGGAAGGAAACCTACGGTGCAGAGCAGCAGGTGGAGGAGACGGTCCCTGTGCAGGAGGAGGAGATGGAGCTGCTGTCATGGCAGGGAGTCTGGGAGTTCGGATGGGGAGACCAAACTGTCCTCACTGAATGAAATAGAATACACACACACAAAGAAAAATAAAGTCAAGTCAGTGTGGTTCAAACTCAGCCCTAACATGTTCTACTCATTTCGAAAGTCCACCTTCCTTCCTTAGGAGGGGCTTTAAAATGTGTGTGATAACTTTAGTAGAGCAATGCTGTCAAAAAACTATTCAAAAAAATGTGTGAGCTTTCAGTCGACATGAGGGCTTTAATATTGACTGTCTCAAGTCGTTTTTTACATAATAATGAAGGGAAAAACACGTTTCATTTCACTACATGAAGGAAAAGAATAAGATAGAGTCTTTATGCATATGCTGAAATTGAAAGTGTCTCAGAAAATATAACTTTGTCCGGTGGTTATGTTAAATATCAAGCTGCTATCAGCAGCTTTACTGCTGGCTTTCTGAGTGTGATTACGTGACTCCGAGGACAATGACTGTAAACTCCTGAGAGTAGCAGCGTCTGAACACATTCTTACACAAACTGTAAATCCAGATAACTCATTTTTCTACCTTATAACAAACTCTGATCACCAGAAACTCACCATTATCCTCCAGCAGCGACTCCAGCAGCGCCGTGGCAGAGTCCTGGTCACGTCCTGGTGTTTACAAGTCGGTGGCCGTAGATTGTCCATCTGTTGGAACTATCCCCAGGTGTTTCCAGCCCCGCTCTTTGAGTTCTGGTCCTTGTTTCAGTTTTTCTTGGCACTGGGTTGTGGTTCGGTGGGCTCCGTGGTCCGCCACCAACTCCAGGTGGTCTTGAGAAAACGTCGGGCGGTACCAAGCTCCCGCTGGATCTTTTCATCCCCCACTAAACAAACGAGCATCTGAATCCTCCCAACAGGCCATGGAGTTACTGTCCGCTGCGCTGAAATTGTCTTAATTGCTGTTATTTTGTTCATTTACCGTTTATTGCTCTTCTCTTTCTCCTCCGCATCAGAGCAAAGCAACATGGCAGAGTTTAGGTTTCGCTTCAGCCACAGCGAGTCGCTGATTGGTCAGTGATTGACCAATCAGCGACCAGTATGTGTTGACGTCTCATTTTCAGCCCGACTCAGCCCGAATAGACCCTGCTGTCGAGCAGGGCCGAAAACCTACCCGGGTTGCGTGAAAGCGGGCTGGTGGAAACGCCCGCAAGCGGGGTAGAGCTGAGTCGAGCCGAGTAGAGTAGGGGAGGTGGAAACACGCCAATAGTCTCTCCACCGTGTCCTGGGTCTTCCCCGGGGTCTCCTCCTGGTGGGACATGCCCTGGAAAACCTCCCCAGGGAGGCGTCCAGAAGGTTCCATCCTAAAGAGGAGCTGAGCTCCTGAGCTGCTCCTCTGGATGTGAAGGAGTAGCGGCTCTACTCCCAGCTCCTCCCTGGTGACTGAGCTCCTCCCCCTAACGGAGCGCCCAGTCACCCTACGGAGGAAACTCATTTCAGCCGCTTGTATCTTGTCCTTTCTGTCATGACCCAAAGCTCATGACCAGAGATGAGGGTGGGAACGTAGACTGACCAGTAAATTGAGAGCTTCTCCTTTCAGCTCCCTCTTTACTACAACAGACCGATACAACGACCGCATTACTGCAGCCGCTGCCCCGATCCGCCTGTCAATCTCACCTCCATCCGTCCCCCACTGTGAACAAGACCCAGAGATACTGAAACTCCTCCACTTGGGCCAGAGTCTCTCCACCGACCTGGAGAGGGCAAGCCACCTTGTTCCAGTCGAGGACCATGGACAACAGTCTAACCTGAAGAAAAAAAGCTGAGAGGCTGCTCTCGCTCCGCTTCTCCAACACACACACACAGACCTGCCAACCTTGGCAAAATTTTTGGAGTACCACTTGCCGGGACAGTTGTCAACCGGGGGGGGGGGGCATTTTCAATTTTAAGTTTAGTTTGGTTCTTTAATTTGTTTAATGACAAATATTTAACAGATGTTTTTCTGATACACATTACATTGTGGCTTACCTTGCACGTCGTCCCCAGAAAAGACCTTCAAAATGCTGCTACGTGTCCTTTAACTGAGCATTTTATGCTGTGTGTGCGCATGCGTGTGTGTGTTCCATTACTAAAACCTTTATAAAGCCGTCTATACGGTGTTTCAAATGAACTGGTTTCCTTGCTAACTGGTGACTGACTTCCTTTAGCACTTCCTGCTGCTGCTGCTAGTAGCAGCAGATGTTGAAATCAGACTCATAAAAGGTCTGACACGGCTTTTTGTCTGGTTTTTAACATCTATCAGCAACAAGGGACGTGAAAGAAACCCAGTCGCCAGTTAATAGGGAATCAGTTCTTCCAAAACAACGGCTCCTCTCCGGTTTCGCGACACTCCTCCTCCGCTAGTTAGCTGCTGCATTCAGGTGACTGGAGCAAGCGGCGGAAAACTGAAACTCCGTCATTCACATGAAGGCAGCGGAGACAGCTGGACTCAGGAGACACTCAGGAGACACTCAGGAGACATGTGAAGGAAGCGTGGACAGTTTGCACAAAGGAACGGCTCTCAGACAGCTGTGAACCGGCTCTCGTCGTTCACTTGAAAGAGCCGTTCAAACGAACGACTCGTTCATTGAACGTCGCAGCACTACGAGGGGAGCACATGTTTCCTCCCGGTTCCAGAGCTGTGGCGCACCAGCCTAATTTACCGGTATTTTTTTCAACGTGACAAATACAATGTGTGCCGTGACTGCGTGACAACACACCGAAATGCGTGACACTTCAGAGCCCTGCTGCTGCATCGTGTTGTCAGACATGAGAACGTCCACGGTCCACATTTATAACAGCGCTCACAGACGTCTGCAGCTTTTTGCGTAGTTTAATGAGGCGGAGCGTACCAGCGTATTTTAATGTGAAATTGCGTACCTGCTACGCAAAATGCGTACAGGTTGGCAGGTCTGCACACACACACACACACACACACACACTCACTTCCTAGTCCCGCCCCCTGCTCCCTTCCAGCCACTCATGCCACAACGGTGCCTCCAGGTAATTTGAAAACAGGAACTGACAGAACTCGGCGTACTGGTAAGAAATAACAACTAGAGCAAAGACGCTACAATGATAAGTACATAAATAAATAAGGTGAATTAAGTGACGTTAATAGGCGCCATTGAGGGGTCCTTCTTCTTTGGGGCTTTTCAGAGGCTTGCCCCAAAGTTGCACTGGCGCCATCTGGTGACTCTGGTACACACAACACTGTGAGGCTCCTGACTACAGTGACTGCGCGGTTCATCTCAGGGTGCACAGGATTATAAGGCGCACTCTCAATTTTTGAGAAAATTAAAGGATTCTAAAACACCCCTCATCAACATACAGTGTGAGAGGTGCAAGCACACCTCTCACACTGTAAGGAAAACAACAAGAATACACTGACAAGGAATCCACAAATGTGAAAAGAAAAATCTATGATGTAGAATTTAAAGATCATGTTTTTTAAGAAAATAAAATGCATTTTCGAAGAATATACAAGGTGATTCTTATCGAGTGACATGGTCCAGGAAAAACGAAATCCCTTTTAACCAACGTAATGAAAATGTGTCACAGATGAGCACAATTAGAGACAACATTCATTCTTCTGAGCACCGTATTTGAGAATGCAGTTTTATCTCTGAGCCTAATTTTGTGGAGACAGGGTTGCAAAAAGACTGAGAAACATGTTTATGCCATAGTTGTTCTCAGTAGTAATAATAATAATAATACAATAAAAACATGTCCAATACCTGCGGCAGTGAAGGATGCATTTTTCATGTGTAGATAATACACTTGAGTGATTTCTATTATTGCATTAAAACTTGATTTTTTTATTCTTTTTTATGCAGATGACATTGTGTTTTATATAGTGTACTTTATGTACTTTTTGTTGGTACTTAAAGACGACACCTTTACTTTGTTCTTATTGTTGTGATAGAGCCAAATAAATCTTACCCTATTCCGTGGGATATTAGATGGACTTGAGTGAGATTTAGTACCTGTGAACTCTTTCTGTAGGAATAACACTTTCTGAAACATTGCCAACTTTGTCTTTTTTAAACTCTTCTTGGTACCAGTGCTTGCTGCTTTCATCAGCTGCTGCACCTGGAAAGAACAATATGAGACAATCAGAGGAAACACATTAAATGGATTACAATTATTTTTCCTATATTTCTCCGGATAGGAGAGAGGCTACCACAGGCTACCTTCTGTAAAAAAAAGGAAAAAGTTAACTTATTTTATCTCTGCAGGTGAGAAATTCACAGTAACAGGAACCCCTCAATTTAGCATAGTTTTTTACATTCACATTTTTCTATTTTTTCTCAGTTTTTTTTTTTTTTTTTGTTGGTTGAGTTGAAGTTGATTGTTGTTGTTGTTCAAAAAAATACACAATAAGAAAAGGCCAGAATGCAAATGATTATTGAAAATGTTTGAATTGTTGATAACCTTTAAAATATAATTTTTTTTACTTTTTTTTTTTCAATTTAAAGGAAACCTTAATAAAATTCGACGAGTCAGCATGCTTGAACCACTATGAGTCCTCACACAGAAAAAGTACCACCAGACTTCTCTGGATTTCACATCTCTGCCTGGGCATGACCTGAAAAAGCAGCATTTATACAAACCAATTCCAGCCTCTGATTGGAGGAGAAATGATGCTGGATTAATTTGAAGGTCCTACCTTTGTGTCACAGCTCTGTTTCATGTGAGCGAGGCGAGGTGAACTGACGTGCACTGCCAGCTCCCGTCTGGCCACAGCGCAGCTCTCCTTCAAACACTGCACATCCACAGGCAGCTGCAATTCAAACAAACCAAAGATACAACTAACTAATGTGTTGACAAGGTATGTTGAAACCTTTTCACACACCAAATCTTAAGGGTCATCATTTAAAAACACTGGTAACATACAACATAGGGCCTGAAAGATAAGTATGCCACTTCATACGCAAACATTGTGATTCATAAAAACAGTACTGCCATTAGAACATGTGCCGGCCCTGCGACAGACTGGCGAACTGTCCAGGGTGTACACCAACCTCGCCCAATGGCTGGGATTGTGGCTCTAGGGGTTTTTTTTTTTTTTAACCTGTCCTGTTCAGCATCAGTGCAGCAGAATGGAAGTCTGGCTGTAATGTTCCATACAGATTTACTCTTACAAGTGGAGCTTATAAGTATAAAGCTCCTCTTCAGAGACAGAGACAGAGAAGACCTGAGGAGGGTACAGAGCGACCTTAAATGGAAGATCAGAGACTGTAAGACTGTTTGTGGTGCTAAGGGTGTGCACGTGGTTGCCTGCAAAATGTGTGAAATGCTTGCCTGCAAACTTTTTTGCGCTTTTTGTTCTTGTTTTTCTATTTATTTGTATTTATTTGCTACTGTGGTACTTCTTCTTTGGGCTGCTGTAACAGTGAAATTTCCCCATCGTGGGATCAATAAAGTCTTATCTTCAGACTTTATTTTTTTAATACTGATTCATGATATGGAGTAGGGGTGTGAATCTCAGCACTGAGGACAATTCGATACGCATCTCGATGCACTGCCAGCGATATGACACTTTAACGATACATGGAATTTTCTGGCGATATGATGCGACACGATTCACCCTCTTCACGATGCGATGCAATAATCAATGCGATCCGATACGATATGATGCAATTTGTTGCTAAACGATGTGATTCAACATAATGCAAATAAACAAAGAGAAAAAAAAAAGTTTAAAAAAAGATGGAATTCAGTATGGTACTGCAAAAAGGATTTGGCTTTATTCCTCATAGACACTTGGCAGTAAATTCAACAAAAGTGGTGTTTTTGCCATCTTAAAAAACACTCTCAATGAGTAACTTCAAGTGACACTTTCAACAGTGCAATCAATGTATGTTAATATTCTGTCTGCAAAACATCCTGCTGATATGAACTCACAAGGAGGGGGGCTAATACAGCAGTGAGGAGCAGAAAGTGTAAACCAACTTATACCCTTTCAAAATTGGGTTTTGTGCAAAGAAAATGTAAACAATTTGGCATCTGAGACTCACAGCTGCTGCTGTAGTGCAAACACAGACGACCCTCACCGAGTGTGAAATGTCCGTAAGAATTAAAAAAGAAAAGAACAAGAAAACAGATCTTTCTGCAAATACCACTCTCGCGGTCAAAACCTCACTTTGTGATGCATTTCATATGGCGCTGCGTCAGGTTTTTTTTTTTTTCAGGAAGATCAGCTGGTGATTAGTTGAAGCTCTCCGGTGTCCAACGAGGAACGAGACGGGGAGGCGGCGGTACACTTATTGGTGATGTGTTGTACTCTTTTTAATTGGTCTGCATGTTTGTCGTGTGGCTTCTTAGGGCCCGGTCACACCGCCCGAACTTTGGAGCGTTCCTTGAACGGTAGGAAGGGGGGCCGAACACTCGTCACCGCGCACAAAATGGGAAAAAAAATTGAAAACACGGGCGTTGGCTTAGCGGTGCACCGCTGAAGCCGGTGTTGCTTCAGCATTGGTTTTGCGGTAGAGAGCGGCAGACAGCGGCAGCGAGCGTTGGTATAGCGGCGTTCTGTGACTACGGAGCTGAACGGACCGCTTTGATACAAGTTCTGATCGATTTTTGATAGAAGTGGATAGCTGAAGTTCATCATGCGACATGGACAAAAGAAGAGGAAGGCTGGAGAAGGAAAGGCAGCAGCCTCCAAGAAGATCACTCATTACTGAGCAGGCAGCTGAAGCAATGGAGTCAGTAAATAGATGTGGCCCACTGGTTGTGTCAAGAAATATTCTTACCCCCCCTCCAAAGGCTGCAACGGTCAGCCAGACCGTCATACATTTGTTAGTGTTTTTGCGCAGGAGCACAACAGGTTGTTTTTCTGTAATCTAATATGTTAGAAATTAAGAAAATAAACAAAATATTAAGTCAAGAGGATCAGCAAACCTTTTAATGCCTCATGTCTGCTGTATTAATGCCTCAAATCAGGTTTTAAAATTTGACTTTTTACAGTGCGCATTTGCGCAGCGTCACCTCTCACACTCCGCGTACTTGTTTCCTTGATAAACATGCACACATAGGGGTGGGCGATATGGCAAAAATGTCATATCACGATTTTTTAAAATTAATATCACGATTTATCACAATTCTTTTTTATATTGATTTTTCTAAACTAATTTGCAAGTTTGACCATTTTTTCCCCCAATGTTAAACATATAAAACGTACAAAATGTATTTAAACATGTAAAACCGTAAAAGTAAAAAAAAAAAAAAAAAAAAACAATTTAAGCTAAAGCAACTGCCTTTAATTTAAATAGTACAGGTTTTTTTCTAATCAAAATGTGCAATGAACACAAACATAAAAAGTAATGAACAGCAATAGAGTGCACTTTTGTAACACAAAAACTAAACACACCAAATAGATTATTAAAAAGGGTCAATAAAAATGCAAACTTAGCTGGTTACCTCTTAAAGGACAAAAATTTATAACATGTAGTAATATGATTTTCCGGAGGAGAATATTCAATTTTCTGTTATGTTTGAGAGATGTAATAATGAGGAACGTATGTGTTTTTTGGTTTCATTAAAGAAAAAAATAAGAATATTTCATTAGTTGTGGTTAAAAACCCAGATTAAATATTAAGAAGATTATAATTTTGTGTGAAGCCTATTTAAGGGCGTATTGTTTGCCGCTGGTGGGGGGGGGAGCAGACCGGAAGCACGACGCTCCGTGAGAGCGTCTGGAGAGCCTGTCAGACAGACACGGAAGTGTGCAAGCCCGCTACAGGCTAGCGTGAGCGGAGCTCGGTTGGTGTGACGGCCTGGCCAGTGACTCCTGTCCTCCCGCGGGCGGCTGAGGAAGACTGACCGCAGCGCGCACCGCGGCGAGAGTCAGTTGAGCCGACAGGACCCGATCAGTGTGGTTAAGGTAGCGTGTGGCTAACACCACTACACCGAGCAGCCTCGTTAAGCCAGAGCGGAGCTGAGGGATGCGCTGCTGTCTGGTTGCTTGAACTCACCTGCGTAAGAGAGATCGCAAAGAAGAGGGATCCCCTGCGCACCGTGACTCCAATCCGAACTGGAGGAGGTTCTCCCAATCCACTGGTAGGATTACGCCATCCACACAATCACTGGATCAGAGCTCCAACGCGCCAACGAATCTCGCAAACTCGCGTCAATTAACCCCGGAGTGAACGGTAAAAGGAAAAAACTCCGGAACTGAATTTAGTGAACTTGATGTATATTTTTTTTTGTTTGAACCTTCATATTTTTTTGTTTATCTGAATATTGCTTCAATACAAGGAATTATCTGCACTGCATAGTGGCATGATTTTTATTATTATTTTTCAATGAAATGTCTCTTTTGCCATAGCGTGTACATTGGGAAGGAAGTGACGCTCGCTTCCCTGTAGCGAGGCAGCTGGGAAAAGGGTTACATTTTTGGGGGCTCGTCCGGGAAACTTACCTCCCACCAATTGTTTATGGCAGTTTTGTGCAGTTTACCTTTTTGTCAAGTTTCCTGTATCCTGTATGCTGCTGGGTGTTTTGAGCGGCTGAAAAATTCGGTGCGTGGAGTTTTCTGTGTTTGAAGTGGATAAAGAGAACTATGGAGGCAGCAGAGATTAAGGCTTGGTGCAAGGGATATCAGTTAGATCCTGCTCATGCATTGGTTTTAAGTGGGGTTTCTGATGTGTCAGATGAGGTTCTGAAGGAAGTTCTGAGCTCGGTAAAAATTCTTGGAAAGACAAGGATAATTGACAAACGGCCAGATATGACTTCCAAGACTGTTTTCGTGTTGGTTCAGACTGTAACTGACGTGACTGAGCAGACTTTACCTGATCAAGTCGGCATTCCAGGTGAAGTTGGTCCCTGGCCTGTGCACGTTATCCCAGCAACCAAATTAAAGCAAGAAGATTTTCAAGCCAAGCTACTGTCATTTTTGGAGCATGAAGGCAAGAGCATATCTGATGTTAAAGAGCTGTTAACCCCTTCATCCCTGGATGTGAACACTGCGCTTGTTAATGCCATTAGCTCTCTGGTGGACAAATGTAAGGCTCCAAGTGCTGATATTCAAAGCTACAGGAAGCTTAGAATGTTTTCTGGTGTGCGACCAACGCCGGTTGGTGAAGAGGAATATGATGCTTGGGCAGAACAAACCACCCATATGTTGGAAGAGTGGCAATGCAGTGACAGCATAAAGAAACAGAGAGTAGTAGAGAGTCTGAAAGGTCCGGCCGCGGATATCATAAGATTCTTGCGCGCACAGAATCCAAATGCTACCGCTGATGACTATATGCAGGCACTGGAAACAGCTTTTGGGACAACTGAAACGTCATCCGATCTCTTAGTTAAGTTTAGACAGACATTTCAAAGTGAAGGGGAAAAACTGTCTATGTACTTGCTGAGGCTTGACAAACTGCTCCACTGCATCTTCAGGAAAGGAGGCCTGCAGTTGGCAGATATGAATCGACTCCGGATCGAACAAGTCATACGAGGTGCATCACCAGATGACATGATTGCAATGCGCATACGTATGACACATAAGTTAAGACCACCTCCTTCTTTCAGTGATCTGTTAAAAGATGTCCGAGAGGAAGAAGATATGTTACAAGGCAGAACTGACGTAAAAAGAAAGGTCATGTCAAAACCAGTTACCTCAGTTACTAGACCAGTGCCTGAAAACAAAACTGATCCTGAAGTGGAGAAACTCAAGAGAGAACTCAGGGAGTTAAAAGCTGAAATGAACAACCTTAAAGTTACAGCAGCAGCTGCTCAAGTTGAAACCAAAGGTCCTAAATGGGATAATCCAGCAGCCAGCAAATTCAAAAGAACCTCAACTTCTCCAAGGCCAAAGCATAGCCTAGATCGCTCTGGAATATTTTGTTATAGATGTGGAGAAGATGGACACTACATGAGGGAGTGTGATCGGCCTGAAAACCTACAAAGAGTCAACAAGCGGCTTGTTAAACTTACAAAGAAATCGGGAAACTACCACGGGGCCCAGTAGGGGAACGGCCTGGCGTCCTGGAGGTAAAGACACGTTCCAAGAGCATTAAAACAGGGGAAATAGGGAAAGACACGATCCCAAAAGGCTTAGTTGGACCAAGTTCTGCCGTATCAGTTCAGATTGAAGGCATTTACTCGAAAGCCATTCTTGACACGGGTTCACAAGTGACATTACTGTACAGATCTTTCTACGACAGATATCTGACACACCTGCCATTGGCACCCCTTAGTGCGCTGCAGATTTGGGGTCTCAGTCCTGCTGATTATCCTTATGATGGCTACTTGTCATTGAAGCTGGAATTCAGAGAAGTTGATGTTGGCGTGACAGAGACTATAGATACGCTTGTACTTGTCTGTCCTGATCCAGTGGTTAAAGATAATGCAGCTATACTTGTTGGCACAAACACCCCAACAGTAAGACGACTCCTAAACAGTTACAGAGAACGACAAAGCGAAAACATTACAACAGCTAAAAACATTCATCCTGCATTCCAAAAGGTGATGGTGGGAATGTCAGGGTATCCTTCTGAAACTGACAGCCAAGTAAGAGGATCCGTATGGTTTGTACAGCCAAAGCCAGTGAAAATATGCCCAGGTGGTGTTGCAAGGATCAAAGGTGTGCCAAGGTTTCCGGGGATACCAAAAAACCCAAGCCATTTTGGTGGACTTACCCGATGATCTTTCTGAAGAACCGAGGTTTCCCGATCAGCTTCAAGTAAGACCTGAAGTGCAGTCAATCAATGTGGTGACTTCCAAAAAGATCACTGTTCTCGTGAGAAACTGTTCATCTAAAGAAATTCTGCTGACCAGAGGTATGCCAGTTGCTCACCTGTTCCCGGTTGATGTACTGCCAGCAACCCCTGTGAATAAAGAGCCTGACCTGAAAAAGAAACTTACCTCATCATCTTTCGATTTCAGAACTTCACCTGCTCCGCAGGAATGGAAAGAGAGACTTGTGAGTAAAATGTTACAGCACAGTAATGTTTTCTCTACTCATGAATTCGATGTGGGTTGTAGTAAAAGCACCAGGCATGAGATCCGAACCAACACTGATACTCCGTTTAGAGAGCGTTCACGGCGCTTACCACCGGCGGACATTGAAGCACTTCGAGAGCGTCTGTCCCAACTCAAAGAAGCTGGCATAATCACTGAGTCACGCAGTCCATATGCATCCCCTATAGTGGTGGTACGAAAGAAAAATGGGAAAATCCGCATGTGTGTGGATTATCGTACCCTCAACAGGCGGACTGTCCCTGACCAATACACAGTGCCTAAGATTGAAGATGCCCTGACGTGTTTGACTGGAAGCAAGTGGTTTAGTGTCCTAGACCTTAGGAGTGGGTACTATCAAGTGCCTATGAGTGAGTCAGATAAAGAAAAGACCGCTTTCATATGTCCCCTGGGGTTTTATCAGTTTGACAGGATGCCTCAGGGTGTGTCAGGCGCTCCTGCAACTTTCCAGCGAATCATGGAAAAAACAGTTGGAGACATGAACTTGTTGGAAGTGTTGGTCTATATAGATGATCTCATTGTGTTTGGTTCGACACTTGAAGAGCACGAACGACGACTGTTGAAGGTACTTGATCGCTTACAAGAGGAGGGCCTTAAATTTTCATTAGACAAATGTCAGTTCCTCCAGTCATCTGTGTCATACGTTGGCCACATCGTGTCATCAGAAGGAGTGTCAACAGATCGAAAGAAAACAGAAGCAGTCACTAACTGGCCCAGACCGACCACTGTAACTACCTTGAGATCTTTTCTGGGGTTCTGTGGATTTTACAGACGCTTCGTGAAGGATTATGCTAAGGTCGCATTTCGCTTAACCCAACTTTTGTCTGGTTACCCACCTCATGGGAAAAAAACAAAGAAAAAACATGACCAGGTCTATTTCAACTCAGCAGAGCCATTTGGTCATCGATGGGATGATAAATGCGAAGTTGCTTTCAAAGAGCTAAAGGGAAGACTCACCACGGCTCCCGTGTTAGCCTTTGCGAACCCCCGGCTGCCTTATGTGCTGCACATTGATGCAAGTCGGGAAGGACTTGGTGGAGTGTTGTACCAAGATCAAGGTGAAGGGTTAAGACCGGTTGCCTTTATTAGTCGCAGTTTAACTTCATCTGAACGCAATTATCCTGCTCATAAGCTGGAGTTCCTTGCTTTAAAGTGGGCTGTTGTTGACAAATTACATGACTATTTGTATGGAGCAAAGTTTGAGGTGAGAACCGACAACAATCCTTTGACCTATCTGTTGACGTCAGCCAAGTTAGACGCAACGGGTCACCGTTGGCTCGCAGCTCTCTCAACATATGACTTCAGTTTAAAATACAGAGCAGGGGTTCAAAACGTTGATGCAGATGCCCTTTCGAGACACCCTCGTTCTGATCAAAGTCGAGGAGAACAATGGACAGACATCCCTGCAGATGGTGTCAGAGCTATGTGCCAAGTATTCAAGGTGACCAAGACCAAGACAAATGCCTGTCATGAAAAGGGAATCGATCACCTTGGCTTGTCTGTTGATGCTGTACCCAAAGCTTACTGTAATCTGTCCACACTGAGTCTCAAAGGTATGCCAGTTCTAAGTCCCTCTGAAATCTCAAAAGCTCAACAAGAAGATCCCACACTCAAAGAAATATGGAGAGCTTTAAAGCAGAGTGACATCAATCTAATTAAATCCAGAAACCCGGCAAGTTTGCTATTATTGAGAGAGTTTGCAAGGCTGGAACTTCAAGACAATGTTATGTGTAGAGTCACAGTTCCACCCGGCCGAAGCCACCATGCACAACTAGTTTTGCCTGAAAAATTCAGAAGGATAGTCATGAAATCACTCCATGACGATTCTGGTCATTTAGGCGTGGACAAGACCTATGGACTCATTAGAGAAAGGTTTTATTGGCCAAAGATGAAATCAGACGTGGAAGACCACTGCAAAAACTGTGTGAGGTGCATACAGAGGAAAACGCTTCCGAGAAGAGTAGCTCCACTGTTTCACATCCAAAGTAATGGTCCTATGGATTTGGTATGTATGGATTTCTTGTCCATCGAGCCAGACAGCAGTAACACACAGAATGTTTTAGTGGTTACTGATCACTACACCCGGTATGCACAAGCTTTTCCTACAAAAGACCAGAAAGCTGTGACCGTAGCCAAAGTTCTCCTCGAAAAATACTTTGTCCATTACGGTTTACCAAAACGTATGCACAGTGACCAGGGTAGAGACTTTGAAAGTCGCCTCATTCATGAAGTGTAAAGTTCCCTTGGCGTTTCAAAATCGAGAACTACTCCATATCATCCTCAGGGGGATCCTCAGCCAGAGAGGTTTAATCGAACTCTACTTAACATGCTTGGAACCCTTGAACCTGAAAAGAAAAGGAATTGGAGTAAGCACATTGCACATCTCGTTCACGCTTACAATTGTACACCGAATGAAGCTACAGGCTTTTCACCGTATTATCTGATGTTTGGGCGTGAGGCGAGGATGCCTGTTGATTTATGCTTTGGAACATCCAGCGACAACAGGTCCCAGGAGACCTATCTTAAATATGTGAAGGATTTGAGGAAGGACTTGAAAGCCGCTTTTGACCTTGCTGAGTCCGCCACTGCTAAACAAAACCAAGGAAACAAACAAAGATATGATCAGCAAATCAAGTTCTCACAACTCTTACCTGGAGACAGAGTTCTGATCCGTAATCTTGGACTACAAGGAAAGCATAAGTTGGCAGACCGTTGGGGTCCAATGCCTTACATTGTTGAAAGTCAAATGTCAAACTTACCTGTGTTTCGGCTAAGGCCAGAAAATGGTGACGGGCCTGTCAAGATCCTTCACCGCAATCACATCTTGTCCCTAGGACAGAGAGTATGTTTGGAACCAGAGCAGCTCCCAAACATGATAACAAAGAGGAGACTGAGAAGTAGAAGGCACAATAACGATGACAAAATCTCAGTCAAGGACCATGAAAAGTCAGCACCAAATAACGCCAGAAATGAATACTCAGACTCGGACTCAGAAGATGAAATGATTTATGTTCCATTTGCAATGAAAAGGCCCAGTGAAGATGGTGGAACGTCTGAACCATTCAGTCTAGATTTCGACTTGGAGCCTGGGGATCAGGGTGAAGAGTTGCAAGTCATCCACAATGAGCAAAGTGCCGACAGAGAGACTGGACTTGAGACTGTGCAACAGTCTGACTCGCAAGTGACAAGCAATACTGAGACGGAGACGGAAGCCTTATCTCTTGGTTCGAAACCTGACTCACAGGAAAACTCAGAGACTGTTGGTGAGATCAGAAGATCTCAAAGAGTCAGGAAAGCTCCATCGAGACTCGCTTATGACAGACTAGGTAATCCCAGTGTTACCCCAGTGAAATTTGTGTCCTGTTTGTACAAGTGGTTAAACGCTTCTGCTACACCTCGGGTGAAGTTAACTAATCCTCCTACCTACCAAGCCATGAGGGCATGACTTTTTTTCTGGTGAGGGGGGAGTGTAGTAATATGATTTTCCGGAGGAGAATATTCAATTTTCTGTTATGTTTGAGAGATGTAATAATGAGGAACGTATGTGTTTTTTGGTTTCATTAAAGAAAAAAATAAGAATATTTCATTAGTTGTGGTTAAAAACCCAGATTAAATATTAAGAAGATTATAATTTTGTGTGAAGCCTATTTAAGGGCGTATTGTTTGCCGCTGGTGGGGGGGGAGCAGACCGGAAGCACGATGCTCCGTGAGAGCGTCTGGAGAGCCTGTCAGACAGACACGGAAGTGTGCAAGCCCGCTACAGGCTAGCGTGAGCGGAGCTCGGTTGGTGTGACGGCCTGGCCAGTGACTCCTGTCCTCCCGCGGGCGGCTGAGGAAGACTGACCGCAGCGCGCACCGCGGCGAGAGTCAGTTGAGCCGACAGGACCCGATCAGTGTGGTTAAGGTAGCGTGTGGCTAACACCACTACACCGAGCAGCCTCGTTAAAAGCCAGAGCGGAGCTGAGGGATGCGCTGCTGTCTGGTTGCTTGAACTCACCTGCGTAAGAGAGATCGCAAAGAAGAGGGATCCCCTGCGCACCGTGACTCCAATCCGAACTGGAGGAGGTTCTCCCAATCCACTGGTAGGATTACGCCATCCACACAATCACTGGATCAGAGCTCCAACGCGCCAACGAATCTCGCAAACTCGCGTCAATTAACCCCGGAGTGAACGGTAAAAGGAAAAAACTCCGGAACTGAATTTAGTGAACTTGATGTATATTTTTTTTTGTTTGAACCTTCATATTTTTTTGTTTATCTGAATATTGCTTCAATACAAGGAATTATCTGCACTGCATAGTGGCATGATTTTTATTATTATTTTTCAATGAAATGTCTCTTTTGCCATAGCGTGTACATTGGGAAGGAAGTGACGCTCGCTTCCCTGTAGCGAGGCAGCTGGGAAAAGGGTTACAAACAAAAACAATTTAACTTTAATATCTATAACCTGAGTGAATAATACAGCTGCTTGAGGACAATTTTTTGTTCAGAGATCTAAGCTTTGATCTCCTTTTAAAAATCAGGCAAAAGATAAAGAACAATAAAGTACACTTTTGTAACACAAAAAAACTAAACATATCAAATAGCTTTTTAGCAGTTTTAATGGGATAAAGTTTTAATAGCTGCGCTATATGACCACTAGAGGGCTCTGTCTCCACTGAAATGCAGCCCCTCATCATCCCATTAAATCAAAGACGTTCCACTAGTCTACATCAGGTGTTGAGTAGAGAACGTCACAGAGAACAGACGCATCCGGGTCTTTCCAAACAGAAAACCCTGGATGACAACGGAAGTCCAGACCCTGATCAGAGCTCGTGACTCAGCCTACAGGGCGGGGGACAGAGCTCTCTACAGCATCGCAAGAGCCGATCTGAGGAGGGGCATCAAACAGGCCAAGGAGTCCTACAGGAGGAAAATGGAGGGTTATCTGACGGACAACAACCCGCGTCAGATCTGGAGGGGCATCCAGGCCCTAACCAACTACAAAGGTAACCCCCCTTCCACATCCTCCAGCAGCAACAGCAGCACACTGGCAGAGGAGCTAAACAGTTTCTTTGCTCGGTTTGAGACCACCAACTCCTCCCATCAGCAGTCACTGACCCCTCTCCCCCCCAGTTCCAGCAATCCTCCTCTCTCTCTCCAGGAGCATGAGGTGAGGAATAACCTGAGAGCGGTGAACCCCAGAAAAGCTGCTGGCCCTGATGGGATCCCTGGGGCAGTGATCAAGGCATGCGCAGACCAACTGACAGAGGTACTCACCAGACTTTTCAATCTCTCTCTGACACATGCCACTGTCCCCACATGTCTGAAGGCCTCCACTATCGTCCCCATCCCCAAAAAACCGGTCATAGCCAACCTAAATGATTACAGACCCATCGCTCTGACGTCTGTAGTCATGAAGTGCTTCGAGCGATCGGTCTCCCAGCATATCAGAGACTGCCTCCCTCCCTCGCTCAACCCTCACCAGTTTGCCTACAGGCCAAACAGGTCTACAGAGGATGCCATCGCCATCACACTCCACACAGCGCTGAGCCACCTGGAGAACAAGAACAGCTACGTGAGGATGCTCTTCGTGGACTATAGCTCAGCATTTAACACCATCATCCCAGACATCCTCACCACCAAACTGCTCAAACTACAAATCCCCCTCCTCACCTGTCACTGGATTAAAAACTTCCTGACTGGACGCCCACAGTCTGTGAGACTCGGTCCCCACCACTCATCCACAATCACACTCAGCACTGGTTCCCCCAAAGGCTGTGTTCTGAGCCCTCTTCTGTACGCCCTGTACACCCACGACTGCTCTCCCACCCACCCAACTAACCGCATCATCAAGTATGCGGATGACACCACTGTGGTCGGACTCATCCGAGGCGAGGACGAGACAGCGTCCAGGGCCGAGGTGGAGGAGCTCTCACGCTGGTGCTCAGTAAATAACCTGACCCTGAATGTCCAAAAAACTAAAGAACTGATCATGGACTTCAGGAGGACGAGACAGGTCCACACACCCCTCCTCATAAATGGAGAACAGGTGGAGACTGTCACCACCTTCAGGTTGCTGGGCTCCCACATCTCCGTAGACCACTCCCGGTCTGACAACATCAGAGCCTTGGTCAAAAAGGCACAGCAGCGGCTACATTTCCTCCGTGTGCTCAGGAAGAACAACCTGAGCACAAAGCTGCTGCTGGCCTTCTATCACTCCTCTGTGGAGAGCGTACTGACGTCCTGTCTGAGTGTGTGGTATGCAGGCTCCACAGTTGAGGACAGGAAGGCGGTGCAGAGGGTCATAAACACTGCCCAGAAGATCATCGGCTGCACCCTGCCCAGTCTGGAGCACATCTCCACATCCTGCTGCCTCAGGAGGACCAAAGCTATCACGGGAGACCCTGCACACCCTGCCCACTCCCTGTTTGATCTTCTGCCCTCTGGCAGACGCTACAGGTCAATAAAATCACACACCAGCAGACTGACAAACAGCTTCTTCCCCTGGGCCATACGCATTGCAAACACCCACGGATACAGAAACGCACACTCACTTATGAACAGTCTCCCATAACCCCCCCTGGACTAAATCACTCAACTATCTCCTCGCACTTTAAGAGTTTGTGCCTCATGCAGCATGATCACCACTCTGTTACACTGTTATTTATTACTCTTGCATCTTGTGGATGCGCTTATGCAAATTGTACTTGCCCTTGTATTTTTTCTGTTGTTACCAAATGCCTGTGTTGTTTTCTGTTTTGTCCCTGATGTTTTTCCTAAGTTTTCTTGTCCTTGACATTTTAATCGAGGTGAAGTGTAGCTTTATATGAGCTCCCATGTCATTTCGTTGTACCCCCCCCCCCCGTGCAATGACAATAAAGTCTATTCTTCTTCTTCTTATCAGACTAAAGGTTCGTTTCTGCTGTTAACTTGATGGTATGTTCACTAAGTGTCTTTTCACATTTCTGTGATTTGTTGTATATAAAATCCCTCATGCTAGCTTGTGAACTGCTAGCGGTAGCTCGCTAGCTAGCATTATCATCGGTGCTAGCTTCAGCGTCTCTCTCTCTCCAGCTTGTTGAGGTGTTTCTATGGTGGCTGATCTCTTGTAGATCCTGTACTGCTGCTGTAAACCAGCTCTGCCTGACCCAGCCTCCACCCAGCAGCAGCTCCAGTCAGAAGAGCTCCACAGCGCTCCGCTCGCTGTTAGCTGCCTTTGCGTCCCGAAGGCAGCTCTGGCTGTGGCTGCGTTTTTTTTTTGTTTTTTTTTTATCATCGTTAATGTTGCTCCGCATGTATCTATCATGTATGTGGATAACTGCACTAGAGGGAATATTTAGTTGATATTATCTGAAGCTTTCAGGTAACATCATCACTCCAAAAATATTATATATAGGTGAAAAAACAACGAGGAGGAGAACGTGCCCTATAGACGGTTTAACCATCTTTCTGATTTATGAGATTGTCCAGACGTTATAATCCTTAACGATCTTATATCGTCGTATCGCACCCCCTACGCACACACACACCAACACACACAAAACAGTTGTGTTATTAACCGTCAATAATAATCAAGAACATATTAAAATGAGTAAAATAAGTCTCCCCGGCTGCGCACCAGGACGGACCCCCCCCACACGGTCCGACCTCACCCTGCTCATTTGATTCTGGGACTGCAGGCTCCACAGGACAAAGGTATTTATTCAGAAAATATGTTCGTTCTAAAATTAATTTTTGGAAACGAAAAACACTTGGTTTGCTGTACTTTGATGGAGGATATAATATTTTACCCGAATCTGTAACTGGCACATCGCTGCAGGGCTCCACCTACCGTGTTCACTGTTGTGTTGAGATTTATTACATTATTTATTTTTACACCATTTTATGTTACTATTATTTAGTTGTAAACTGACAGCAGCCTACAGTAATTCTCTATACCTGGAGGTGACACGTGAGTGCTTCATGCGCCACTGCAGGTTCTGCTGGACTGTCCAACACGTCTCCGCCATCCGATTCCCCCTCACTGACCTCCTGTATCATTGCTGAAGCTTCTTCCACCTTATATCTCTTATGCCTCTTTTTATTGTCTTTTTTTTTTTTTTTTGGGGGGGGGGGGGGTTTGGTTGATATTTTTGGCCGTCTGTCTGATTGTCTGCTGTCAGAGCTAGCTCCCTGTTCAGATGCGGCATACGAACCAAAACAAATCAATAGCAGAAAAAAAGCAACGCGAAGTGCGTCTTCTGTATCTTTTGGAGGTATAAATGCTTTGTAATATTATGTGTGTCATTGTTAGGACCTTATTTGCTTCAGAAACCTTATTTGCTTCAGAAAAACATACAAGACACATATTTAGGAAAAGTCAAAGAATTAGAGGACAGGGGACTTACTGTAACAGATTTATTTGAATTATAAAAACCCAAACGGTCAGTCAGACCGTCTTGGCTGTTCTGGTGTGAAAAAAATACTGTTTTATATATATTACTTCAACCTTTTTCATTTATTATTCCATTCCACCGTTCCACCAACCCTGTGTCCGCTCGTAGAACGCTTACCACCGCTCCACCGACGTTTCTGCAACGTTGAATCGCCGCCCGGGCAACGCAGCGAAGCAGCGGTGGTCCAGCGTTCAGGATTGCGTTGGCCTGGCGGACCCGAGCGTCCACGAACTTGCTTCTAGCGGTGCCAAACTTGGACTGGGCGTTGGTGGAGCGGGGGTGAACGTTGCCGGGGTGGAAAATTCAACGCTCCTCACCGCTCGGAATATTTTGTGCAGCTCAAAACTTTCGGAGCGGTAGGAGGGCCCCTCCGGTAACACCAGCGGTGGCCGAGCGAACACGGCGTTGCTTTAACGGAGGCCAACTTCTGTTGGTTTTGAACGGTGGTGAACGGTTACGAGCGGTGATGGATTTTTTTCACCGCTCCAGGAACGCTCCAGCAAAGTTCGGGCGGTGTGACCGGGCCTTTAACGCGGGATTCTTTGCAAACGACGGATGTTTTGTCATGCGAATCCGTAGTGTTTCCAAACATATGATTTAAACGTTGCGGGCGCATTAAATACAGAATCTTCCTCGCTGCTGCTCGCACAAACGTCCATGGTGTTGTATGTGCCTCATGGCTTCCGTCTGTATATAATGATGGTGCATTCACTGCGCCTGGGGAACACCAGATGGGGTGAACAAAACGCCGCTTGCATCGGATTTTACCGATACCCGCCAACGCATCAAGATGAATCTGGATTTCACCCATCAATTGCATCGATACTCAATGAATGAGCCGATGCACTCGCGCACGTGCACATCGATGCATCTATTAATATCGATTATTTTTCACACCCTTAATATGGAGCTGACAGGGGGACAGCAAGAAAGGAAGAGAGACAGAGTGAAAAAAACAAACAACTGAACAAACAAAAAAGAGTGCAGAGAAGGAAGAGAGAGCAAAGACATGACGATCCTTTAATTGGAACGACACTCCAGACAATCGGCTACCACACCTGAACACAGAGAGAACAGAGAACATCCTACAGACTTGTTAGAGAACATAGCTGGTATCTGGGACAAGAAACTGAGGATCCTGGTGTCCAGTGGTGGGGCAAGGGTCCTTGGGGGCTCCAAGCAAAAAAATTAATCGGGCCCCCCCATCCGTGCACACCGAAAAAAAATTTTTTTTGCAAACAATTTTTGGGACATTTGATACGTATTGGAGCTGGGCAACGATTAAATTCCTTAATTGCGAGTAATTGCACCCCAATCCTGGAGTTAATCGTGATTAATCACGATTAAAATGGCTCATTTGAAGTCTGCCAAGGCTATTCAAAATGTGTGTTACATAAATAAGAAATAAGTCCTCAAGAACGAGTTTCTGTTCATTCAATTATACATGAATAATCAGCAGCATCACAGGAAACCAGCAGGTAATCCGACACAGTTCTGTGTTCATGTGTCATCAACCAAGTCAGAAACAGATGAACAATGGAATTTTCTTATGAGCGACACTTCCTCACACTTCATCATATCTCCGACTCTCAGACAGAGAAGGCAGGATCAATTCAGTCACGCCGAATTGTGCCTCATCCTCACCTTTATTAATCCAGACTGTGTGTTGAAGGGAAATGTTATTTGTTTTGCGTGTTTTCAGTGCCTGAAGAAGGCCCAGCGGGAGAAACGGTGCACTGGCAAAACACGTAATTTAAGTTTGATTTTAATTGTTTTCATATTTGCGCTCCTGATTTCAGTGTGTGCCTTACTCCAGCCTTTTCCTTGTGATTTTATGATAATTCGGCCGAGTTCAATATGGCAAATAATGAGGAATGGACCGTGTTTCACCGCTAAAAGCGCGAGTGTGTTTTTTTACGCTCAGCAGGAGGCGGTGTGACTCTCGCGGCGCAGGACAGGTTCGGCTTGTCCCCCCGCCCCACAGCGTTATTCAGCCAGGCTGGGCCAGGCAGACATCCACACTAAAATAAATCAAAGTGAACTGCAGAGCTTACATGTGTAGACCCAGCTTCCAGACCCAACTTTGAAAAGCAGAGATTAACGGCGACATTTTTTTTTCTCGCGCGATAAGAGTGTCGCGGTAACGCAGCGTTACCACCGTTAACGGCCCAGCTATAATATGTATACTGAAAAACTCAGAGAACCCCTAATCTCTTCTATTAGATCCAGGGACCAACAGAAGTCCTTGAAAGCCCTGGCTTATCAATAATTATACAATAAACCTTGCGGCTGCCTGATTGACGCAGACAGGCTGAAGGCTGATAAGGCCATGCGGGGCCCCCCAAGGGGGTTTGCTATGTCGTCGTTTCATAATTGCATCATAAATGCCGATTGTTGTCGTTTCTGTGCAATTGCCTGGTTTGCCTGTTGGCACGCCCCGCCTCTGAGCACAGGAGCAGCCAGAGGAGCAGGAGACATAATGGAGCCTATGGTGTCAAACAACACTTTGAGATTTTTCTTATTTGATGTCATCAGAGAGCCCAGATCCCAGCCCCCCAGGCAGACGTCCATGCATCGGTCCAGACGGGGCCAGAGGAAGGGCCCGGCCGGGACCCAGGGGAGCAAGACCAGCAGGCACCAACCCCTCCGGGCACACCCCAGTGTGTGTGTTGCAGGTATTTGGCCATGTTAGATGACTCGGTATTTATATCGTTAAATCAATTTATTTTTATCTTCACAATGAATAAAATAAAATAGAAAATATAATAATAACAACATGATCCAGTTCTCAGGTTGAAGTATTTACTAGATGAAGACACCAACCTCAGATATCAGCCAACCTGTGATCACTTCAAAATGCTCCCCAAGCTTATAGGCCTCCTTTAACTGCAAGGAATGATGGGATCCTATCCAAAATCCTGACACCGTTACATGTCCACACGTTTCAATCAATTATGTGTTCAGTGGTGTCACATTGAAAAATGTGCTAAAAGTATGGCAGCAGGACCCCAACATGGTGATAGAAGTGCTGACACCATGACAGAAAGAGCCCACTTCCTCTGACCCTCTCACCAGCTTTCACATTTACGTAACTGATCATTTCAGCCTTGGACTTCAACCCTGGGACAGACTGAAAGAGGTACTTCATTTCACTAATTTCCTCTTTTGTTCATATGTGATGGACTTTGTTTAGGATTTAAAGGGGCTGTATCATGCAAAATTCACTTTTTGTATGTTTTAACCTTGTTATATAGTTATGTTCTCACCAAAAACACCCCAAAGCGTTTTTTTCCTCCGTGCCTGTGTGTTTGAGCTTTCCTCGTGTTTGTGCTGCTCAGAGAGGCAGCCCCTCCCACCGTGAAAACGCTCTGTTTCCCACGTTCACGTCACACGGTGAAGATGGCTCCCCTGAGCCCCCCTCCCGCAGGCCCTCGGCAATCAGCGTTGCTGCTTTTTGTAACTCAGATTACGGAGATAAACTTTAACCATCGTCTGAAAGCAACAGTCAAGAAGGAGCAAGAGTCTGGAGGGTCTGAAGGGTCTGCGCTTGGTGAGTTTCTAACAGGAAAAGACGTTTTCACGTGTCTTTGCATGTAGAGAAGCTAAAGCTACAGAGCTAAAGCTAGCCAGCGTATTTGTTTTGAAGCTCTGATTGGTTGAAGTTCGCTGTCAGTCAAAGTCCACAGGGGGAGAGGCGGGATTTTCAGTGAAACGGAGCGTTTTCTCTTCCGGGTTTCAGAATTAGCCCCAGAAAATCTTTTATTTCACACAAAATGACTTTTCCTTAGCGCCAAACATTAACTATTACCATGTTAATGCCATTTCTAGGGTTTGGACTGGCTAAAAAAGCAGGATACAGCCCCTTTAAATAAAATTCCAGCCAGTTTCACTGGAGAGCTGAATGAAGTGGGTGTGAGAGAAAAACACAAAAAGAGACAAACTCAAAACAGAAACTTCAGCTAAAACCTGAAATCAAACTGGAAATACCCCACGATGACGACTACACCACCATCTCATGATAGATTTTACCGTGAAGAATTGAGAGGCTGTTTTTACTGGATCTGCCCAAACATAACACAAATGTAAATAAAAACCAAGCCTGCATAATCCATTCTATATTTAAAGGCCATATTACAGCTCTTTCTGTCTGTCTCATATTATGGATGCGCAGAATCCCCTCTTCTAAAACAGCTAGAGAAATGCTGCCTTATTCCTGTGTAATGCTCAAAAATGTTCATTTGACCTTCATTCGTTCACATTTTCCATCTGGTGATGCCCCAGATGTTTGCTATATGTGAAAAGAGGTCATCTGTGAATACCTTGTTGCGTTTGCATGTAGAAGGAGCGGCCTCAGACTCTGACAGGTCATCGTAGCTCTCAAACGAACTGGAGCTCCAGCAGCTGAAATCATGCTCATCAGGTCTCTGGATCTCCTCATAAATGTCATCTACATAGAGGAGACAACACTGTCATAACAGTCATTCAATCACACAGTTTACTTTTATGATATTGAATAAATAAAACCTGGTGAAAGTAAAATTTCAGGTGGCACATCATCATACACGACCCCCAGATATCTTCTGCTTTCTTCGGCTGTCGAGCTGTCATCAGATAGTTTCTCTGCAGAAACTGTGAGATGTTCAGTTTCCGACATGACTGAAGATGACTCTGTGTCCTGATGTGGAGGGAATCCTTTCACTGCCCCACTGAGATACCAACCACCGGCTCCGGATGTTAATGGAGACTGCCCTGGAAATAAATTAGAGCAATAGTTTGAAATCCAGTACAGTGAGTCTTTCAGTGGCTGAAAGAATCAACAAACGTGTGTTTGATGAAAATTCCACATTCAGACTATTTCACAGACTAATGTTTTTATCGTGCTATTCAGAATTATAACAGATACAATATCTTCAGGAATAAAGGCAAACAAACTGTTTCAGAAAGGACAACAAACCTACTGGTTTGAATTTGTTTGTAGAAGTCATGTCTGCCTAAGTATAGAGTCACAGGAGTGCAACAACAAAATATAAATCTCTTGAGGAATAAAGAACGAATGTGTAAATATTAAGAGGAAAAAAAAAAAAAAAAATACATTTTTAAGGTAAATTGTGTCTTTGCTTTTTCCTTTTCTATTTTCTTTTTCTGTTTCCTTTCTTTTGACTTTTCTGTTTCCAATTTGCTTTTTCTTTTATTCGATGACTGAGTTGTCAATCAAGTGCTTTCTGTGCAGGGCGAGTAGTCAACACCTGATCGCAGGCTTCCTGCTTCGTGGTTAGCTCGTGGTTAAAATGAGACGATATTAACTTCATTCCCATCTGTGGACCCAATGGAAAGCAGCTGTCCAAGTATCAGCATTAGCATTAGCTAGTGATGTGTCCAGTAATACCGATGCGTCGGCGCGTGCGTCGAGCTCATAGAGCGAAACCTCGTGTTGGTGCGCGTATCGCTTTAATCCCGAGGCTATTTTTCAGAGCCTCTTCTCCAAAATGACATAACAAAATAAAAAGAGTATAACACTGCAATAACTAGGCCTATTTGAGTGGTTACTGTCTCATAATAAAGTGAACACTTGTAAGCATAGACAGATTACTGCATGGGCAAAGTGGGCATGTGCCCAGGGCCCAAGAGCCAATAGGGGCCCTCGGCCAGGCTTTTAATTTTTTTTTTTTTTGTCCAAAACAAAAAAAAGTATGTACAACGTCACAACAGTTTGTTTTCAAATGGAGAAGCGGGCGCTCAGAGAACAGTCAGTATCCAGCTCCTCCTAAACTGCCTTCATTACCTGTGAAACACCTTGAAACCCTCTGATTCAGTGAACAACCTGAGCTGCAGCTCGGTGCAGCACCGTGCTGCGTTCAGGGACACTACGTAAAAGCATCTGCTGCTAAACGCCTCAGTCAACTTCTGAGACGGTGGAAAGAAAATTTAAAAGCTGAGCATCTCGGACAGAACAGGAAAAGTTGTTACTGTACGGTTCAGTTCTGAGAGGAAGGATCTGAGCAGCGTAGCGGTGGCTTGGAGGGAACGAGGGAAACATAGTTCTGGTAGGTTTAATTTCTGGTTTAGCGGCCGTTTACTGTTCTGTTGTTGTTTTATCTTCATCTTGAAGTTCAGTGATCGTCAGGAGTGAAGCTGCAGCTGTGAGGCGTTCAAGTTCCTCAGGCTCTTCTTCTTCTTCTTCTTTTTAGCTGTTATACGGCAGACGGCTATATCAGCGCATTACCGCCACCCTCCTGATGAATGAGTGAATGAACTCCCACAGTTATGGCTCACAAAACTAACAGTGAAAAACTGTAGCATGCAAGCTACAGGAAAAAACAAAACAAAACAACCCCCCCCCTAGATTCTATTCATTAATCCCGTCCTCCTAAGATATTCAAATAAATACTTAACAACTGCATGATCTGATGACGTGTGTAAAATTTCCTTCACTCGGGCGACAGCAGCTCAGTTGGTAGAGCGGGTCGCCTTATAAACGGAAGGTTGGCGGTTCGATCCCCGCTCCCGCAGGCGTAAAACTGGCGTTGTGTCCTTGGGCAAGACACTTCACCCACCTTGCCTAGTATGAAAGTTGTGAGAGTGAATGGTTGGTGGTGGGAGGGGCCGATGGCGCAGATTGGCAGCCTCGCTTCTGTCAGTCTGCCCCAGGGCAGCTGTGGCTGCAGCAGCAGCTTACCACCACCCAGTATGGTGTGAAAGGGTTGATGTGATATTGCAGTGTGAAGTGCTTTGGGCTCTGTCAAGCAGGGTAAAAAGCGCTATACAAGTGTAGACCATTTACCACTCTGAAGATCACCTTCTTGTCCTCAACCTTGCTTTTAAAAACTCGTCTACCTCAGGCTCTTTTCAGATCAGAGGTCTTATCAAACATTTGTAAAAACTCACAGTCAGCACTTCTATATGTTCGTTTCTAAGGAAAAGCCATCATTCACAACATTGAAATGGTTCTAAATTGTTGGCAATACAGAATTATAATTATTTATTAAAATGTACTTTCCACATTTCACACACATTCTTGTCTTAAAAGACATTTTATTTAACAAGTTGGTGACTGAAGACAGCAGCCGCAGTGATCAGGCTGCTGTTGTCAGGTGTTTCATAATTCAGCTTATTGTTGTTTTGTTTTTTTTTACTTTACTGAGTGAAGCAGCCACCTGGAACAAATACAAGCTACTTTTTTTAAATCATGAAATTTCTGACATCATTGTTTTAACGTTCAAGATTGGATAGTTGTTTAGATTGGAAAAAAAAATCTTTGATGAAGTGTGCGCACGCAAGCATGCCCCCCCCTCCACCGCCCATAAATACAAGTGCCCAAACAAAAATAGGCCCACCGCCAACTCAAGTCGCCGACCCCTGCCATAGAAGATGAACTGGTCCGAGATTTGGATTTCAATGACATTATCCAGGACTTTTCCTCGAGGAAGGCCAGGAAAAAGCCAGCAGTTTAGGTAAGTTTTGGTTTATTTTATTTGAGGTGTGTTTTATTGTTAGGTGGCCTGGTACGTGCATCAGTGCTGATATATGTAGACGGATCATTGGGCCGAGTGTCGTGGACAGTGCCAGAGCTTTTTTTTTTGTGGTTGTGTATTGCCCAGTGTTGTGTGTGACGCACACTGTTTGAATGGTGGCCGTGGGCCCATTACAAGTTTGTGTCCAGGGCCCTTGGTGATGATAATCCATCTATGCTTGATCCGTCTATGCTTGTAAGATTTGTCCAGATGTGTAAATATCAGTATATATGTTACTGGTTAAGTGTGACTGAAGATGGAACACAGCACAAATGAAACATTTTCAGTCTCGCCTAAAAAAAAAAGCACTTTCAATGTGATCATCTGTTTGGAAAAATCCAGCTGCAGCTCTAAACCTCCATCAGATCATAGTCAAATATGTGAACACTCTCTCTGCAAAGGTTGACTCTGTGAAAGTGAAGCAGAACAAAATTTGATAGGTTTTAGTACAGACAGGTCAGGCGATGGCACACTATGGTGCCATTTGTGAAATATGAATTTTCTAATGTACCAAATTATATTTTTCACTTTTATATCACTGCTGATGTTCAATACATCCAAACAGAGCAGTCTTTGGCGTGACTGCGGTGGAAATTCACAGAGAGAGTCTGTTTACGGCGGGGGGCTGTTGGCGAGTGTGAGTCCGAGCGATGCCGAGCTGTGCGGTGCTCGCACGGAGTGGCGGAGTGGCACAGAGCAGTGCTAACTCGGAACACAGAGCGTTGATGCGCCCCCTGTACAGCCACGGCACCCCCCACACTGTAGCCTGGCACGCCAGACTGTCTCTCCATGCTCAGGGATACACGGAGATACAGTCTGGTACCGCGCCAATTGCAGCTGACTTCTGCCCGGCAAACTTCTGCCGGGCCAATCACAGCCCACGAGAGGCGGGAGTTAGCGATGCATCATATTATACCCCCCCTCCCAAAAAACAATCATGGTGGCGGCCGCAACACAGCGAGGCTTTACCACGGCTCTGTTTGAAGTTTTGAACAAACTGAATTTGGCGCTGAAACCACAGCAGCAATCTGCTCTGAAGGCTTTTCTTCAACCCCAAATTCCACCGGACGCCAAAGCGCCGCGCCGCGTCCCAGAAGCGCCGGTGTTACGACGGATCACCAGAACGGAGGCGTGCGTCACGGCGCTGGTGATTCGCTTCAGGTCGCCGCTTCTAAACGGCGCGGCGCTGCGCTCCCGGTGTGCATTGACTTCAGGAACAAGACGCCAGCGTGACGCGGCGCTTCAGCGTCCGGTGGAATTTGGGGGAAAAACAGACGTAAAACTCCATGCCATGATCCCATGTTTTGGACTACAAATCTACTACAACGGAGCGCTGCGTACATCGCATTGTCGTTGCGTCACAGCCTCGTTTCTTGGATTGGTTCTCTCCGCTCAATAGTCCCGCCTCTCGTCAGCCTGTTTGAAATGGAGGCCCAATGGCGCCGTGCCAGACTGTCTCTGCGTGTAACATATGAGGTCAGTCTGGCATGCCAGGCTACCCACACTGCGCCCCCCACACTGCGCCCCCGAGACGGCCGCCTAGTTCGCCTATGCCTGCAACCGGCCCTGCTTTGATGCAAGCCGCCAAACCGGTGAGTACTTGGAAAGGCCCCATACGGGGGATTTTCGACACGCTGTCATTGCAGCGTTTAGTGTAGCGCCTTTAATTTGTCATTGAAATTGACTGATGTCAGCCGTCCCTCGGGGCCCCCTTCAGCTAGCTCGGGGCCCTATGTGTAGCGGTGCCTCTGGCCGGAGAGAAGCAGCTGCTGCGTTCACTCTGCCTCGGATTTAAACAAACAAAAAACAAACACAAAAATCGTCGGCAGTGTGGTGGTGGGACAGGATTTCACCACAAGAGGGCCCGAGGGTTTTCATAACCCACCAACCCTACGTACATTACGCCTGTGGTTTACGCTCAGCTGGACGCTCCGTGCGTAAAGCCTCCTCTGTATACAGGCGCTCAGCTCCGCAGCGGCTTCATGAATACAGACACCCCGTACGTTGTTAGATTCGTCTGAGCCAATAGAATGCAGCGGGGGTCACCGACATGTGATTGACAGCTCTGTTAGCCAATCAGAACAAGCAAAACACCGTTGTGTTCTGAACACCTCGAAGACGAAGGAGATGATCATTGACTTTGGCAGGAAGCCCTCTCATCAACCTGTCATCATCGACGGAGAGAGTATTGAGGTTGTTCACACCTATAAATACTTGGGTGTGCACCGTGATCACAAACTGGACTGGTCAGAGCAGCTCGGGCCCTGTATAAGAAAGGACAGAGCAGGCTGTTTTTCCTGAGGAGACTTAAATCCTCTGACGTGTGTGGTGACATGCTGTACATTTTCTACCAGTCTGTTGTTGCAAGTGCTGTTTTCTTTGGGGTTGTCTGTTGGGGCGGCAGTATGACAAAAAGAGACAGCAATCGGCTGGACAGACTGATCAGGAGGTGTGTGTCTGTGATGGGGAGGAAGGTGGACTCTGTTGGAGCAGTCTTGGAGAGGAGGATGGGGGCTCTAATGCAGAGTATCTTGAGGAACTCCAAACATCCACTGCACGACACAGTTGCAGCTCAAAAAAGTGAGCGGAGTAACAGGCTCCTGTCACTGCGCTGCAGAACTGAGCGCTTCAAGAGGTCGTTCATCCCCTCAGCAATCAGGCTGTATAACAGATGTGCCTGAGCCAAACCAAGTACAATCCGAGCACTTGTATTTATTGTACTGTTGTTATTTATTTGCACGTGAATGATCTGTGTGCTGCTGGACACCGGAATTTCTCCCTTGGGAGATTAATAAAGTTTTTATCTATCTATCTATCTATCTATCTGTCATGGCGCAGACAAACGGTATGGCGCAGACCAATCACAGAGCTCCTTGAGGCTAACGAGGGGTCAGTTTTACGCCCCGATTGACGTCAGAGAATGCTAGGTGGCTATGCTAAGCGATCCCTATGGACAATAAACACATAATTCGGACTCTATATGGCCAAAAGTCCAGGTAAGAGGCGATTTTTTTTTTTTACCGCAGTTTGAAAACGCGATCTTGCTGTTGGCTGTTTTAGTAGCATTTTCTGGCAGATTCTGTGGTTTTAGAGGGCTTTGAGTGGCATGGTTGTAATCAGCAGAGTCTCAGCTCTCATCTGAGAGGCTGTTTGTGTGAATTGTATCATGTTTCATAGCGCTACAATCAATATTTCGGCGAGTGGGTTGACAGGGTCACGAATATGGTTCATAATTCATTTAGTTTGTGTTTGAGCTGTGTTTGGCGTGTGTAATAATGGCTGATATATTCGGTTAGCCCAGGTTCTGCTGTTTTATTTGAGGGTAAGCATCGTGACATTCTGTCAGAAATAATGCATATTATTACACAATCTCTGAAATGTTTGCTGTCAGGCCCCCAATCGAAAGTCACGTGACCGATACCGGAACTGTTTCGAACGGACACTGACGCGCCAAACTGTGTTGAAAAGGAAGCGCATCTGTCATGCATTGGGATGTACGGGCCATCTCTGAGAGACGAATCTGTGATCTACTCGGACGTGATCATCCTGAAATTCATCTAGAATTATGAGGCAGCCTCAAGCAAAGAGAAAGGTTTCCGCCATGTGGGACCATTTCGATCTCGTGAAATAAGGTAATTGTTTAATATCCTCCTTGTTGTTTCATCCGGTTCCTCTCAGAGTTTCCACTTGATCTGTCTGAATTCAAATTATTTTTAACTGGCTCTCATTTTACTGTTCATATTATTTTCTGCAGATTAAATGTTGCATTTGCTCGACAGAACTGCCTTATTTGAACAGAAGCACCTCTTCAATGCTGAGGCAATTTCGGGCCAAGCATAGGGGTGTGCGATATGACGATATAAGATCGTTAAGGATTATAACGTCGGGACGATCTCATGAATCAGAAAGATCGTTAAACCGTCTATGGGAATGGCTAGTGTGACGTCACAAGTCACTTCCGGGTTCCAAGGCTTCCAGCGCGCAATGTAAACACAATGGCTGTTGCCAAAGAACCGTCACTTTTTTCACGGTAACAGTGAATTTTGCTGACTTTCCAAAGTCAGTGAAGAGAGGTTTAAACCCTTACAACTCAAACCGAGTTGTAAATGTTTCTGTGGTGACAGGCGGAAGTCTGAAATGGAAAGTACAGGCTTCAATGAAAAACAACATTTACGAGGTTGAGGTGAGTGAGTAAGGGGCTAGCTAGCAGTAACACCAGGGTGTCAGTCGTCGCATCAAGCTGTGTAACTTAACTATTAATTAATTAGCTATGTTAGAACTGGGTACTGTCTGTCTGCTGTTTGTGGACAACTTACAGTTTATTCTAGAAGTGTCATCCAGGGAAATAATTTTAAACCAAACCTCAAACACGCCATAAAGCAGAAGCAGCACACATTCAGTACAGGTTAAAAAGTAAAAGAATAATAATAATAAAAAAAAGCCCTTACAGAATATCTAATAATAGCGGGATTAATAAAGGATTATTAAACTTTGGATAACTCCGCTGGTCCATCCTGCCATGGAGAGGAGGCAGTTTTAACAGTGTGCAAAGACGCACAGCTGCTGCAGAGCAGCTTCAGATCCAGCGGGGGGCGCTGCTGTTCAGTCCTGAAAAGATGCGGGACTTTATTTTCTCCTGTGCTGTTTTACTTTATTGTCCTGGCCGATAGAGTTACTTTTGATGCGTCGGCGCTACAAGAAGAGCTGATGTGGGAACCAGCATGGACCTGAAGAACCGCGACTGACATGTAAATAAACTCTAAAGTTTAGCAAATGATTTATTTAATCAGTGATGTGATGCCAGCAGCCTAGAAAATAATATCAGCTAAAGGGAGATTAAATACAGACAGAGGACGTTTAGCCAAAACATTTTATTTAGACTTCTATAAATTGTCTTAATTTAAGCAGCACCGGGAGCGGGGGGCACGCGCCGCCCTCGTGGACTGAGTCCCGGTCTGCTCCGTCCTGTGTCCTGCTCGGTCCGGGGTCCTATTCAGGACCGGATCCGGTGCTGGGTGTGTCTCGGTGGGACCGTCCCCGCTGTGAGGAGGAGACGTGGCTGCGGTGCTGCTGCTGTCTGGCTCTGAGACATAATTAAATGAAACAATAAAAATCTGGTCTATATAACGTGAGTCCGCCTCATTATTTGTAATATCAGTAAAAATAATATAATGATGTAATATCAGAGGAAAGCAGTAGTAGGAAATGGTTTTGTTGACATCGTTCCTGTTGTTACAACACGGGACACAGCACAGCACCATCGCACCTTTGGACACCGAAGTGACGTATTCAGCTTCGATGACGTAGCTACTAGCCATCCCCATAGCTGCACTTTCTGTGGCAAGTCGGTTAAGACACTGAGAGGCTATGTGCTTCATTGCAAACTCCATCGTAACGAGCCACGTTGTTTAAGTGCATCGAAGCTGGTTGCAAGCATACATTTAACAGATATGGAGCATTTAAGGCTCATTTTTACCGCAGGCATAATGTACCTGCTACAGCCAGGATGCCTGTCACTAATGTTTACGTTACTGAATTTAAATGCATGGTGGCGTTGTGTACACGACAATGTTCAGATGGGAGAGCTCTAATAGCTCAACTGAATGATCATATTATGGAAGCGCATGCTGTGAGTTGTCCAGTGACAGGATGCAGAACTGTTTTTAAGGTCAAATCTACATTTACTGCCCACATGTCACGGAAACACAGTGATTTTGCGGACAGCAGTATCAGTGACTTTTACAGAAATACTGCTCCTCAGTCATCATCTGCTCCAACTGATTCACTTGACTCTGGCCCTCCAGTGCCTGAGGCGGGCACAGAGACAAGCACGGATGAAGGTGACATGGATATGTCACAAGATTTCAATGATCTTTTTCTTAGAAACGTCTCGTTGTTCTACTTGAAATTGCAGGGGCAGTTTCTACTACCTGCTTCGACCATTCAGGTCATTGTTGAGGAAATGCAGAACATACACGAGTTGGGTCAGACATTTAGTTTGAGTAAACTTACAGCGATGCTAAAAAATGACACATCATTATCAGATGAGGACATCTGCCACCTTAACGTGGTGGGGGAGTTTGAGAGCCCGCATGATCCCAGGAGCTATGTTGCCGGGGGGCTTTATGCCCCCTAGAAGGGTCTCCCATGGCAAACAGGTCCTGGGTGACGGGCCAGACTGAGAGCAGTTCAACAGCCCTTATGAGAAGAGAGACAACAAAGGTCGTTACGTCGCCCGGTATGGTGCAGCCGGGGCCCCACCCTGGAGCCAGGCCTGGGGTTGGGGCTCGTAAGCGAGCGCCTGGTGGCCGGGTCTTTGCCCACGGGGCCCGGCCGGGCTCAGCCCGAATGGACGACGTGGGTCTGACCTCCGGTGGGCTCACCACCCACCGAGGGAACCGTAGGGGCCGGGTGTAGTGTGGATTGGGTGGCAGCCGACGGCAGGGTGCCTGGCGACCCGATCCCCGGACACGCTCTAGGGACATGGAATGTCACCTCGTTGGCGGGGAAGGAGCCCGAGCTTGTGAGGGAGGTTGAGAGGTACCGGCTAGATATAGTCGGGCTCACCTCCACACATAGCCTGGGCTCTGGAACCCAACCTCTCGAGAAGGGCTGGACTCTCCACTTCTCTGGCGTTGCCCGCGGTGAGAGGCGGCGGGCTGGTGTGGGTTTGCTTATAGCCCCACAGCTCAGCCGCCATGTGTTGGAGTTCACCCCAGTGAACCAGAGGGTTGCATCCCTGCGCCTTCGGGTCGGGGATAGGTGCCTCACTGTTGTCTCGGCTTACGGGCCGAACAGCAGTGCAGAGTACCCGGCCTTCTTGGAGTCCCTGGGAGGGGTGCTGGACAGTGCTCCGACTGGGGACTCCATTGTTCTACTGGGGGACTTCAACGCCCACGTGGGCAGCGACAGTGAGACCTGGAAGGGGGTGATTGGATCGCACGGCCTCCCCGATCTGAACCCGAGTGGTGTTCTGTTATTGGACTTCTGTGCTAGTCACAGTTTGTCCATAACGAACACCATGTTCGAGCACAGGGGTGTCCATAAGTGCACTTGGCACCAGGACACCCTAGGTCGGAGGTCGATGATCGACTTTGTTGTCGTGTCATCTGACCTCCTGCCCCAAGAGAGGGGCAGAGCTGTCGACCGATCACCACCTGGTGGTGAGTTGGATTCGCTGGCGGAGGAGGAAACCGGACAGACTTGGCAGACCCAAACGTGTTGTGAGGGTCTGCTGGGAACGTCTGGCGGAACCCTCTGTCAGCATGGCTTTCAACTCCCACCTCCGGGAGAGCTTCTCTCATGTCCCGAGGGAGGCTGGGGACATTGAGTCCGAGTGGACCATGTTCTCCACCTCCATTGTCGAAGCAGCTGCTTGGAGCTGTGGTCTCCAGGTCTCCGGTGCCTGTCGTGGCGGCAACCCCCGAACCCGGTGGTGGACACCGGAAGTAAGGGCTGCCGTCAAGCTGAAGAAGGAGTCCTATCGAGCCTTGCTGGCTCATGGGACTCCCGAAGTAGCTGACGGGTACCGGCAGGCCAAGCGAACTGCAGCCCAAGCAGTTGTGGAGGCAAAAACTCGGGTCTGGGAGGAGTTCGGGGAGGCCATGGAGGAGGACTATCGGTCGGCCTCGAAGAAATTCTGGCAAACCGTCCGGCGCCTCAGGAGGGGAAAGCAGGTCTCCGCCAACACTGTTTACAGTGGAGGTGGGGAGCTGCTGACCTCAACTGGGGATATTGTTGGACGGTGGAAGGAATACTTTGAGGACCTCCTCAATCCCGTCGCCACGTCTTCCGTGGAGGAAGCAGAGGCTGAGGTCTCAGAGGTGGACTCGTCCATCACCCAAGCTGAAGTCACTGAGGTGGTTGGCAAGCTCCTCGGTGGCAAGGCACCGGGGGTGGACGAGATTTGGCCTGAATACCTTAAGTCTCTGGATGTGCAGGGACTGTCTTGGTTGACACGTCTCTGCAACATCGCGTGGCGGTCGGGGACGGTGCCTCTGTATGGCAGACCGGGGTGGTGGTCCCCCTGTTTAAAAAGGGGGACCGGAGGGTGTGCTCCAACTATAGGGGGATTACACTCCTCAGCCTCCCCGGGAAAGTCTATTCCAGGGTACTGGAGAGGAGGATCCGACCGATAGTCGAACCTCGGATCCAGGAGGAACAATGCGGTTTTCGTCCTGGTCGTGAAACAGTGGACCAACTCTATACCCTCCATAGGGTGCTCGAGGGTTCGTGGGAGTTTGCCCAACCAGTCCACATGTGCTTTGTGGATTTGGAGAAGGCATTCGACCGTGTCCCTCGTGGTGTCTTGTGGGGGGTGCTCCGGGAATACGGAGTCCGGGGCCCCTTGTTAAGGGCCGTCCGGTCTTTGTATGACCGGAGTAGGAGTCTGGTCCGCATTGCCGGCAGTAAGTCGGACCTGTTCCCGGTGCATGTTGGACTCCGGCAGGGCTGCCCTTTGTCACCAGTTCTGTTCATAATATTCATGGACAGAATTTCTAGGTGCAGCCAGGGGCCGGAGGGGGTCCGGTTCGGGAACCAAAGGATTTTATCTCTGCTTTTTGCAGATGATGTTGTCCTGTTGGCTTCATCGAACCCGGACCTACAGCATGCACTGGGGCGGTTCGCAGCCGAGTGTGAAGCGGCAGGGATGAGGATCAGCACCTCCAAATCCGAGGCCATGGTCCTCGACCGGAGGAAGGTGGCTTGCCCCCTCCAGGTTGGTGGAGACACCCTAGCCCAAGTGGAGGAGTTCAAGTATCTTGGGGTCTTGTTCACGAGTGGGGGACGGATGGAGCGTGAGATTGACAGGCGGATCGGTGCAGCGGCTGCAGTGATGCAGTCGTTGTATCGGTCCGTCGTGGTGAAGAAGGAGCTGAGCCGAAAGGCGAAGCTCTCGATTTACCGGTCAATCTACGTTCCCACCCTCACCTATGGTCATGAGCTTTGGGTCATGACCAAAAGGACAAGATCCCGGATACAAGCGGCCGAAATGAGCTTCCTCCGTAGGGTGGCTGGGCGCTCCCTTAGAGATACGGTGAGGAGCTCGGAGTAGAGCCGCTACTCCTCCACATCGAGAGGAACCAGCTGAGGTGGCTCGGACATCTGTTTAGGATGCCTCCTGGACGCCTCCCTAGGGAGGTGTTCCGGGCATGTCCCACTGGGAGGAGACCCCGGGGAAGACCCAGGACACGCTGGAGAGACTATGTCTCTCGGCTGGCCTGGGAACGCCTTGGGATCCTCCCAGTGGAGCCGGAGGAAGTGTCTGGGGACAGGAAGTCTGGGCATCCCTGCTGAGACTGCTGCCCCCGCGACCCGACTCCGGATAAGCGGTAGAAAATGGATGGATGGATGGATGGATGGACATCACCAATATTTGTGAGTCTGTCAGATAATCTGATCTGTTCACTGCATGTTATACAGGGCCAATGAGGACTACATACTCAAGAGCACAAACTTTCAAAAAAAAGTTTAACTATGTGGAGCCCAAGAAAATGATTTTAGGAAAAGATGAGAACAGGAGAGATAGGTTTGCCTATTATGTGCCTGTGAGAGAGACTTTGAAATGTTTGTTGGAGTCTGATCTGTGGCAGAAATTAGGGGAGCACTGGGCTGAGTCTCCCTCAGATGTTCTGAGTGACATTAGTGATGGACAGATATTCAAATCAAGTGATTTTTATAGTCAAAATCCATCATGTCTTAAGCTATTACTATACCAGGACGCTTTTGAAGTTGTAAACCCTTTAGGTTCTGCAAAGACGAGACATAAGGTGTTAGCTGTCTATGTATCTGTTGCTAACCTGCCACTTCATGTACGATTAGACACAGATCATATGTTTCTTGTGTTATTGTGCAGAGAGAAAGATTTCAAAGAATTTGGGTATGTGAAGGTTTTCTCTGAATTACTTGCAGACTTGAAGGAATTAGAGGAGAATGGGATAGTGGTATCAGATGAAACAGTTGTCAGAGGAACCTTGCATTGCATTGTGGGAGATAATTTGGGCTCGCATTGCATTGGAGGCTTCTCTGAAAATTTTAGTCGCTCAGAGTACTTCTGTAGGTATTGCCTGATAACCAGAATTTCAGGGTGGTGATCCAAATCTGTGCGGACCAGAGCGAACACCTCAGAACTACGATTCTGCTGTTGATCGCCTCCAGACTGAAGATACTCAGGCTGTGGAAGGAGTAAAGTTCAAGTCAGTATTCAACTCTTTGAAACACTTTCATGTCTGTCGGCCAGGATTACCACCTTGTCTAGGACATGACATCTTCGAGGGTATTTCGTCTTATGATGTTGCACTGTATCTCAAATATTTTATCAAGAAAAAGGCATGGATCACTTACTCCACTTTGAATCGGCGCATTAAGCAATTCAAATACTGTGACTCTGATGCTTCTACAAAGCCATGTGAGGTCAGTCCTCAAGCAGTTAAACTCTCAGGACAGGCTGTACAGAATTGGAATTTTCTGAGGCTGCTGCCTCTCATAATTGGTGACAGATTGAAAGACACAACAGATGATGTCTGGCAGTTGACCATGCAGCTAAAAGACATCGTGGAGATATGTGCCCAGACCATCTCTGTGCCTCAGGTTGCATATCTTGACGTTCTTATTCAAGAATATTTAGAGTTGAGAAAAGCTCTGTTCCCACAAAATAACCTGAAAGCAAAGCACCATTATTTACGTCATTACCCCGCTCTAATTCTGAAATTTGGACCTCTAATAAGGCTATGGACAATGCGCTTTGAAAGTAAGCACAGTTACTTCAAGAGATGTGTGAGGAATTTGAAAAATTTTAAAAACCTCTGCCACACACTCTCTGAAAGACATCAGATGTTGCAGGCTTTTCTTTCAGCAGGATCAATGGATCGAGATGTCTTGAAAGTTAAGGATAGTTCTCCATTTTACTCAGTACTGTTCAGCAAAGCCATTCAAGATGCAGTCAGACAATTTGACTTCAATGACACCAACACAAAGGTCACAGTAGAAATGGTGTACAAGAGAACATCATACAAGAAAGGACAGTTCCTTATCACAGGGAGCATTGACTCCATGGAGTTTGGTGAACTGGTGCTTATTTTGATAAAAAAAATGACACTGTTCATTTTCTGGTGTCAGTGTTCAAAGCAGAACTCCATCCTGAGTACCATGTGTACTCAGTTAGGAAAGACAGAAAAGATTAAATGTCTGAAAATCACTGACTTAATTGATTTCTGTCCTTTGCCATCATACATAAAGGAAGGACACCAAATGGTTCCATTAAAGCACAGTGTGGTGTCACATTAAAGGATGTGTTTGGCTGGAGTTAACTGAGCTTTATTTGTTTTTTCTTACACAGAGATGGGTGATGCACATCATAGCAGCATACACAGTGCTGTTACCAGAGTGCTGCCAGAACTCCCAACCTCAATTCTAGACATTTTAGAGGAGACCCTACAATCACTGGGGGTGGAGACAGCTGAGGATTTCACCTTTATCCAGGAAAGTGATCTGCTGTCGATACTCAGACCAGTTCAAGCGAGGAAACTGGTGGCTGCCTGGAAACAAACCAGTGAGTTCTTTTTGACAGTTTACTTTTCATCATAACCAAGGACAAAGCATCATTCAGTACATTTTGTAAATGTCATTATTTCTGTTTTACAGCACAGAACACTGAAATCCACAGCCAGTCATCATTATCCTCTCCTGCTTCCTCGACGTGCTCCTCATTCTCGGCCTGTCCTTCACCCAGCAGCCTGATGCTGGTCCAGACTGGACTGACTGCTTGGAGATTCCATGGAAGAATTTCCTGAAGAACTGATTCAGTGTTTTGAGAGAGAAAAGGCCAAAACCACGGTTGCATAGAGAAATGATTCGATCGTCGTTTCTGAGATGATGAAGGTCTGTTCGTCTCCTAGCAAGAAAGCCTCTGTAGAAGTTGCCAAGAAAATCGTGGCAAGTATCCAAAGTCACTGCAGATGTCATCGAAGTGATGTGGTGGGAGCAGGCTATCACTCCCTGGTTAAGCAGTTACAAACCAGGATTGAGAATGTAAAGCGGTCCTCAACACCAATGATGATGGGTCAGAGAGAGGGAGAAAGAGAAAGAGGACTCTGGGAGAAAGAGGTTTGAGAGTTCTGCAGGAAAAGTAAAAGTAATACATCATTTGCATAAAGACTTATTTTATGTTCTGTATTGTTGGCCAGGATCCCTCTGATGTCTTTATTTTGTCTTATTAGGCTGTATTGGCTGAGCGAGCGAGATTGTGTCCGTTTGTTCCACTCAAGTGGATCTACACGAACTCTGCTTTATAAGATACATCTATTGCTAATTAGTGCCCCCAAAAAAGTTCTACTCACCGTTTCCATTAACTTTTTTTAATAATTAGCGTATTTCTGTTGGTCTTTTTTTTTACTGTGACGTAGTGATATTTACATGGGCGGACTAGGATTTGCAGTGTGTGCAGCGGTTCTTGGTCACGTGGACCAATAGGAGCTGAGTCCTGTTGCCATGGTTTCAGACCACAAACAACATGGCATCGACTGTATCTAGCACAGATACGAGCGAAGATGATGAAAATTAAAGAAAGATGCCTTCAAAAGTTACTAAAAAAGGATCAAAACGATGCGATATGCATCTGGCATCTGTCCAGGGCGAAGACGAGCAGGACTTTACACGGACACGGTGTGAAACTTACAGAACCTGCGTTAGACAGAGCTATTCTCTGCACGGTGCGTCTAAGGACCTGATTGACGGATCAATCAGCCCCTTTGGACAGCATCGCCGACAGAGGGACAGACTTTCACAAGCCGAGACATTGACTGCAGGTAAGCCACACACACACTCCTTTTGTTGTGAATAATAATGGGGGTGATTTGTCATTTGTTTAAGACAGAGGTACAAATAGAGACCAAGTCTGAGGTCATTTGATGAAATCAATTAATAATAATAATGCATTGGTTTTATATAGTGCTTTTCTGGACACTCAAAGACGCTTTACATTGCATTATTCATTCTCTCCATACTCGGTGGTGGTAAGCTACTGCTGTAGCCACAGCTGCCCTGGGGCAGACTGACGCCATCAGCCCCTCCCACCACCTCCAACCATTCACTCTCACAACTTTCATACTTAGGGCCCGGTCACACCGCCCCGAACTTTGCCGTGAGCGTTCCTTGGAACGGTAGGAAGGGGGGCCGAAACACTCGTCACCGCGCACAAAATGGGAAAAAAAATTGAAAACACGGGCGTTGGCTTAGCGGCTGCACCGCTGAAGCCGGCGTTGCTTCAGCATTGGTTTTGCGGTTTTATGAGAGCGGCAGACAGCGGCAGCGAGCGTTGGTTATAGCGGCGTTCTGTGACTACAGAGCTGAACGGACCGCTTTGATACAAGTTCTGATCGATTTTTGATAGAAGTGGATAGCTGAAGTTCATCATGCGACATGGACAAAAGAATAGGAAGGCTGGAGAAGGAAAGGCTAGCAGCCTCCAAGAAGATCACTCATTACTGAGCAGGCAGCTGAAGCAATGGAGTCAGTAAATAGATGTGGCCCACTGGTTGTGTCAAGACATATTCTTACCCCCCCTCCAAAGGCTGCAACGGCCAGCCAGACCGTCATACATTTGTTAGTGTTTTTGCGCAGGAGCACAACAGGTTGTTTTTCTGTAATCTAATGTATTAGAAATTAAGATAAATAAACAAAATATTAAGTTAAGAGGATCAGCAAACCTTTTAATGCCTCATGTCTGCTGTATTAATGCCTCAAATCAGGTTTTAAAATTTATTGACTTTTTACCGTGCGCATTTGCGCAGCGTCACCTCTCACACTCCGCGCACTTGTTTCCTTGATAAACATGCACACATAGGGGTGGGCGATATGGCAAAAATGTCATATCACGATTTTTTTTAAATTAATATCACGATCAGGATTTATCACCAATTCTTTTTATATTGATTTTTCTAAACTAATTTGCAAGTTTGACCATTTTTTCCCCAATGTTAAACATATAAAACGTATAAAATGTATTTAAACATGTAAAACCGTAAAAGTAAAACAAAAAAAAGACAATTTAAGCTAAAGAAACTGGCTTTAATTTAAATAGTACAGGTTTTTTTCTAATCAAAATGTGCAATGAACACAAACATAAAAAGTAATGAACAGCAATAGAGTGCACTTTTGTAACACAAAAACTAAACACACCAAATAGATTATTAAAAAGGGTCAATAAAAATGCAAACTTAGCTGGTTACCTCTTAAAGGACAACAATTTATAACAAAAACAATTTAACTTTAATATCTATAACCTGAGTGAATAATACAGCTGCTTGAGGACAATTTTTTGTTCAGAGATCTAAGCTTTGATCTCCTTTTAAAAATCAGGCAAAAGATAAAGAACAATAAAGTACACTTTTGTAACACAAAAAAACTAAACATATCAAATAGCTTTTTAGCAGTTTTAATGGGATAAAGTTTTAATAGCTGCGCTATATGACCACTAGAGGGCTCTGTCTCCACTGAAATGCAGCCCCTCATCATCCCATTAATCAAGACGTTCCACTAGTCTACATCAGGTGTTGAGTAGAGAACGTCACAGAGAACAGACGCATCCGGGGTCTTTCCAAACAGAAAACCCTGGATGACAACGGAAGTCCAGACCCTGATCAGAGCTCGTGACTCAGCCTACAGGGCGGGGGACAGAGCTCTCTACAGCATCGCAAGAGCCGATCTGAGGAGGGGCATCAAACAGGCCAAGGAGTCCTACAGGAGGAAAATGGAGGGTTATCTGACGGACAACAACCCGCGTCAGATCTGGAGGGGCATCCAGGCCCTAACCAACTACAAAGGTAACCCCCCTTCCACATCCTCCAGCAGCAACAGCAGCACACTGGCAGAGGAGCTAAACAGTTTCTTTGCTCGGTTTGAGACCACCAACTCCTCCCATCAGCAGTCACTGACCCCTCTCCCCCCCAGTTCCAGCAATCCTCCTCTCTCTCTCCAGGAGCATGAGGTGAGGAATAACCTGAGAGCGGTGAACCCCAGAAAAGCTGCTGGCCCTGATGGGATCCCTGGGCAGTGATCAAGGCATGCGCAGACCAACTGACAGAGGTACTCACCAGACTTTTCAATCTCTCTCTGCACATGCCACTGTCCCCACATGTCTGAAGGCCTCCACTATCGTCCCCATCCCCAAAAAACCGGTCATAGCCAACCTAAATGATTACAGACCCATCGCTCTGACGTCTGTAGTCATGAAGTGCTTCGAGCGATCGGTCTCCCAGCATATCAGAGACTGCCTCCCTCCCTCGCTCAACCCTCACCAGTTTGCCTACAGGCCAAACAGGTCTACAGAGGATGCCATCGCCATCACACTCCACACAGCGCTGAGCCACCTGGAGAACAAGAACAGCTACGTGAGGATGCTCTTCGTGGACTAGCTCAGCATTTAACACCATCATCCCAGACATCCTCACCACCAAACTGCTCAAACTACAAATCCCCCTCCCACCTGTCACTGGATTAAAAACTCCTGACTGGACGCCCACAGTCTGTGAGACTCGGTCCCCACCACTCATCCACAATCACACTCAGCACTGGTTCCCCCCAAAGGCTGTGTTCTGAGCCCTCTTATGTACGCCCTGTACACCCACGACTGCTCTCCCACCCACCCAACCAACCGCATCATCAAGTATGCGGATGACACCACTGTGGCGGACTCATCCGAGGCGAGGACGAGACAGCGTCCAGGCTGAGGGTGGAGGAGCTCTCACGCTGGTGCTCAGTAAATAACCTGACCCTGACTGTCCAAAAAAACTAAAGAACTGATCATGGACTTCAGGAGGACGAGACAGGGTCCACACACCCCTCCTCATAATGGAGAACAGGTGGAGACTGTCACCACCTTCAGGTTGCTGGGCTCCCACATCTCCGTAGACCACTCCCGGTCTGACAACATCAGAGCCTTGGTCAAAAGGCACAGCAGCGGCTACATTTCCTCCGTGTGCTCAGGAAGAACAAACCTGAGCACAAAGCTGCTGCTGGCCTTCTATCACTCCTCTGTGGAGAGCGTACTGACGTCCTGTCTGATGTGTGTGGTATGCAGGCTCCACAGTTGAGGACAGGAAGGCGGTGCAGAGGGTCATAAACACTGCCCAGAAGATCATCGGCTGCACCCTGCCCAGTCTGGAGCACATCTCCACATCCTGCTGCCTCAGGAGGACCAAAGCTATCACGGGAGACCCTGCACACCCTGCCCACTCCCTGTTGATCTTCTGCCCTCTGGCAGACGCTACAGGTCAATAAAATCACACACCAGCAGACTGACAAACAGCTTCTTCCCCTGGGCCATACGCATTGCAAACACCCACGGATACAGAAACGCACACTCACTTATGAACAGTCTCCATAACCCCCCTGGACTAAATCACTCAACTATCTCCTCGCACTTTAAGAGTTTGTGCCTCATGTAGCATGATCACCACTCTGTTACACTGTTATTTATTACTCTTGCATCTTGTGGATGCGCTTATGCAAATTGTACTTGCCCTTGTATTTTTTTCTGTTGTTACAAATGCCTGTGTTGTTTTCTGTTTGTCCCTGATGTTTTTCCTAAGTTTTCTTGTCCTTGACATTTTATCGAGGTGAAGTGTAGCTTTATATGAGCTCCCATGTCATTTCGTTGTACACCCCCCCCCCACCCCCCCCACCGTGCAATGACAAATAAAGTCTATTCTTCTTCTTCTTATCAGACTAAAGGTTCGTTTCTGCTGTTAACTTGATGGTATGTTCACTAAGTGTCTTTTCACATTTCTGTGATTTGTTGTATATGAAATCCCTCATGCTAGCTTGTGAACTGCTAGCGGTAGCTCGCTAGCTAGCATTAGCATCGGTGCTAGCTTCAGTGTCTCTCTCTCTCCAGCTTGTTGAGGTGTTTCTATGGTGGCTGATCTCTTGTAGATCCTGTACTGCTGCTGTAAACCAGCTCTGCCTGACCCAGCCTCCACCCAGCAGCAGCTCCAGTCAGAAGAGCTCCACAGCGCTCCGCTCGCTGTTAGCTGCCTTTGCGTCCCGAAGGCAGCTCTGGCTGTGGATGCATTTTTTTTTTTTTTTTTTTATCATCGTTAATGTTGCTCCGCATGTATCTATCATGTATGTGGATAACTGCACTAGAGGGAATATTTAGTTGATATTATCTGAAGCTTTCAGGTAACATCATCACTCCAAAAATATTATATATAGGTGAAAAAACAACGAGGAGGAGAACGTGCCCTATAGACGGTTTAACCATCTTTCTGATTTATGAGATTGTCCAGACGTTATAATCCTTAACGATCTTATATCGTCGTATCGCACCCCCTACGCACACACACACCAACACACACAAAACAGTTGTGTTATTAACCGTCAATAATAATCAAGAACATATTAAAATGAGTAAAATAAGTCTCCCCGGCTGCGCACCAGGACGGACCCCCCCCACACGGTCCGACCTCACCCTGCTCATTTGATTCTGGGACTGCAGGCTCCACAGGACAAAGGTATTTATTCAGAAAATATGTTCGTTCTAAAATTAATTTTTGGAAACGAAAAACACTTGGTTTGCTGTACTTTGATGGAGGATATAATATTTTACCCGAATCTGTAACTGGCACATCGCTGCAGGGCTCCACCTACCGTGTTCACTGTTGTGTTGAGATTTATTACATTATTTATTTTTTACACCATTTTATGTTACTATTATTTAGTTGTAAACTGACAGCAGCCTACAGTAATTCTCTATACCTGGAGGTGACACGTGAGTGCTTCATGCGCCACTGCAGGTTCTGCTGGACTGTCCAACACGTCTCCGCCATCCGATTCCCCCTCACTGACCTCCTGTATCATTGCTGAAGCTTCTTCCACCTTATATCTCTTATGCCTCTTTTTATTGTCTTTTTTTTTTTTTTGGGGGGGGGGGGTTTGGTTGATATTTTTGGCCGTCTGTCTGATTGTCTGCTGTCAGAGCTAGCGCCCTGTTCAGATGCAGCATACGAACCAAAACAAATCAATAGCAGAAAAAAAGCAACGCGAAGTGCGTCTTCTGTATCTTTTGGAGGTATAAATGCTTTGTAATATTATGTGTGTCATTGTTAGGACCTTATTTGCTTCAGAAACCTTATTTGCTTCAGAAAAACATACAAGACACATATTTAGGAAAAGTCAAAGAATTAGAGGACAGGGGACTTACTGTAACAGATTTATTTGAATTATAAAAACCCAAACGGTCAGTCAGACCGTCTTGGCTGTTCTGGTGTGAAAAAAATACTGTTTTATATATATTACTTCAACCTTTTTCATTTATTATTCCATTCCACCGTTCCACCAACCCCGTGTCCGCTCGTAGAACGCTTACCACCGCTCCACCGACGTTTCTGCAACGTTGAATCGCCGCCCGGGCAACGCAGCGAAGCAGCGGTGGTCCAGCGTCCTAGATTGCGTTGGCCTGGCGGACCCGAGCGTCCACGAACTTGCGTCTAGCGGTGCCAAACTTGGACTGGGCGTTGGTGGAGCGGGGGTGAACGTTGCCGGGGTGGAAAATTCAACGCTCCTCACCGCTCGGAATATTTTGTGCAGCTCAAAACTTTCGGAGGGCCCCTCCGGTAACACCAGCGGTGGCTGAGCGTATACGTCGTTGCTTTAACGGAGGCCAACTTCTGTTAAACGGTGGTGAGCGGTTACGAGCGGTGATGGATTTTTTTCACCGCTCCAGGAACACTCCAGCAAAGTTCAGGCGGTGTCACCGGGGCTTAAGGCAAGGTGGGTGAAGTGTCTTGCCCAAGGACACAACGACAGTTTAACGCCTGCGGGAGCGGGGATCAAACCGCCAACCTTCCGGTTATAAGACGACCCGCTCTACCAACTGAGCTACTGTCGCCCCTGTCAATTAACATTATTATATAAAAATTGTTTTACAGTGAGCAAAAAGTTAGTTTGACACTTGTATAACATAGCAATCAAAGAACTGGGGGGGGGGGGGGGGGTCACTACTGCCAGCCCAGCCCAGATTTATGGCTGTGTCAGAGAGAGAGGTCTTTTGTGCTCGTCATGGCAAAACAAATCTGTTGTCACTGTTATTTGATTGGATGATCATGTAAATATGACATGTAGGTTGTGTGTGTGTGTGTGTGTGTGTGTGTGTGTGTGTGTGTGTGTGTGTGTGTGTTTCAGAACTGAAACATCCTTCACTGACAGCTACAATTTCTTCTGAGACTCTCATCTGTCAAAGGATTCTAGTTGACGAGGAAGTGCTGCGAATGGACAAGCTACAAACGACATCTGTGGACATAGTGAAGCATCCAGAGCAGGGTTTCCCCCAGCGCTTTATAGGCCTGGCGGGCCGCCAGGCTTTTCTTGCCCCCCCGCCAGGCTAAGCGTCGCTTGTTTATTTATTGTAAATATTTTCAGTCCGCCCGCCCGCGCTGCAACGCCCGGACAAACGGAGAGGGACCCAAAGAAAAACAAAAAGGCTGCGCTCCGTGACCCAGCAGTGCAGAGACTCGACGTGTGCGCTCTCTCCCTCTCTCCACTTCCACTCGGACGGTTGAACGCACGGTCCTGACCCGCGTCCACACGCTACCCCCTGGTCCCAACCCCCGACCACACGCCCCGCCCCGACCACACGCCCCGCCCCGACCACACGCCCCGCCCCGCCCCATGTCCACGCACTCCGAAGCCGCATTCTCCCCCCCGCCCCCGGCCGATCTGCGGTGGGCTCCTCTAGCAGTCCAACCACCAGGCTTAGCAAGTTTTCTGGGGGAAACCCTGCAGAGGGTCTTGATGCTTCAGAATACAGGTCACCCAAATATCATGTCTCTCTCTCATGGTTCCTGTAAACAAAGAAAGTAAATACTACAAGATTAATTGTTACTGACTTATTCTCACAAAAAAGGGTATGTGTGCATGCTTATGTAAACACACATGCATGCACACACACATACTCATCTTTTGCCATATTGTTTGTGTTTCAGGCAGGATCTACTGAAGAGGCAGCTGACGCTCACCTTCCACTGCCCTGCCATTTCACGCCTGGATTTGTTGGACAGGTGGCATCCTATGACAGTTCCACGCTGGAATTCACTGAGATCCTGAGAGCGGCCCGTTCTTTCAGAAATGTTGCATGTCAAAAGGAAGAACACCTGACTGGGTCTGCAAAACTGGGCAGCAGTTTCAAACTTGACCAACCTACCTTTAACACGCTGAATAAATATGTGTGCCACCTGTATGGCCAGTCATCTGCCAAAAATGTAAATGATGCAAGATACAAATCTTTCTGTATGGCCTCACCAGCTTGCCAGAACTCTCCATTCCCCCAGCAACGGATGCGCTGTACTGACACTGCAGGAGTGCACACTACCAGAGCGATTCTGAAACACTGACTGGTAGAATGTGGCAGCGGGCGGCACAGTGAGGATGGGAGCTGGCAGTGACATGGAGGACTACAAATCCTGCTCCTGATAATGCTTTGCAGGTAGTTCCACTGTAGTTGAAGACAACCAAATGTGAAACTGAAAGACGTTCTTGTATGTCTCCAAGACTGTCTTGTACACCTTTATGTCGGTGCCAAGCAAGCAAGAATGTTTCAAAAGTAACAGAGGACAGAGCTGTATGGGATGATGGCTTTGATGAGTAATATATGCACCACGTCACCATGTAGTTTTTCTTTTTCTTTCATTTTTTTTTCAATATATGTATGTGTATTAATCTATATTTTCATATTCAGACACTATGGTGTTTGAATAAATGTTCTATACCATACTTGTGAATGATTCTGACCTTTTGTGCATTTATTTTTTTGTCTTATTCCATTTTTGCCAATATTCCGATAAAGGATGGTGTGGTAGCAATTCGGTTGATTTTCAGCCATTTATGGCCATGGTGTGCATTTTTTATTTTATATCTTTCATTACACAGTAGGTTGTGATATTTTTAATGACACATTAGCCTTCAGCTAAACTTATCATATATTTCATTGCTGGGTGCAAATCACTTAAGTGGAAGCCTTTCCTTCAAGAAATTAGCCACATTTCTCACTCTGAATTCACCTATATGTACACTAAGGCACCAGTATTAGTTTCAAATGTTTGGTAGATGTGTTTATAACATTTGATAAAGATTTTATGTTGCCACAATTAACACAGTACTTAAAACAAGCAGAAACAGCAGCACCAGATTTCCGTTTTTTGGGTTTTCTGATAAAGATAGATTCCTGGCTGGTAACAAAGTTTGGACAAATATTCTGAGTAGAACTTTTAACCCAGAGTCTAGAAGGGTATTGTCTATGAAAAAATGCATTGAACACGTAGATCCAGTGAAGTGGAGTGAAATTCTCTTTCTAGGCACTTTTTCCACAGTCCCAATACAGCCTGTACAGCAGCTGCCAGAGGTTCAATAAAGATGGCAAACAGTGAGGGAGAGAGTGGACAGCCCCGTCTGGTTCCTCTCTGCAGACAGAATCTTGGAGAAGTCTGCTCGTTGGTCTTTATATAAGATTTTTAACCAATGTATGAAAGACGGCCCAAACCCAAATCTGGTTAATATTACGAATAAAGATTTCCAGTTTACTCGATCAAAGGCTTTTTCTGCATCTAAAGAAATAACTGTGGATTCTCAATTATGTATTGTAGAATAATCTATTAGGTTAACTAATCTTCGCATGTTAGTGGAGGAATGTCTGCCTTTGATAAACTCTGTTTGGTCAGGATGTAAACTGATGTCGCTAAATAAAAGATCAATTTCCTCATCTGTTGTGCCATGGGTAGCGCCGTGCGCTGAGAGTCCCCTGGCTTGTCTCCTGTCCTGTCTCCACACTGAGTCCCCTGCCCTGTCTCCATGAGAGTCAGGGAGACAGGGCAGGGGACTCTCATGGAGACCCCCATGTTATCCGAAAAAGCATCGGTCAGCTTCAGCCAATAGACTTCAAGCTACTGCTTTGTCTTGCTGTCAATCAACTTGTGCCAGAGAGCACGGCCGCTCGCCCAGCAGAGGAGAGTTAGCTCTGCAGCAGATATATCCACTGTCTGCTGAACATCCACCGTAAACAGCTCAACATGGAGGATGCTGTAGGAGTCGGAGGCTCTCATTTTCACCCGACGGATAATAGCGTGCATTATTAAAGGGGCGTGGCTTGGTCGCTCATGAAAGCAGAGGGAGGGCGGAGCCTCCAGACATTGGATTAAAAAAACCTCTCTCGTTCAAAACTCCGGACACAAGCTTTAATCACACAAACACGACATCGACAAACACTTAACAAAACTTGATCCTACATGGACTCTGGCAGATGAAGTACCTTTGTTGAGCCGCAGGGTGAGCTCTGAAACCACACTGAGCCACTCCTTTTCTCGATGTGATGTTTGAACTGTTGCAAGCAAACACAAAAATATCCTCACATGTGCACATATAATGGCTTGAGACAGATACACCCTCCAGAAAACGCAAGCAAAATTCCTGATTATGCATACTTAAATCCCAGATTATGCGAGCTAAAATTCTTGATTATGCAAATAAATATGCAGGGTTTTATGCTATTTTATTAGGGGTGTAACAATACATGTATTTGTATTGAACCGTTTCGGTACGGGCCGTTCGGTTCGCTACAGGACTGTGCACGGGTGAGTTCACGGGCCAAAGTTTTTGTCTCACGGGCCGGATGGTGCGTGTGTTTTCGTTCTGCGGCTAGCATGTGCAGCTACACCTGCAGCCATGATTGCTACTGCTAGCAGCTTCGTCCATGCTTCACATGTCGCGTGGCGCATTGGTCCCTGGGACGTACTGTCATGAATATCTGTCCACGGACGTCCGCGCGCAGGACAGATTTTGTGACCGCGTTGCGTGTATGCGCACGTCGCGCCGGTACACGCATGCGCCAGAGCGCCACAGCAAACAAACCATGACGGACGCTAACTTTGAAAAGTGAGTCTGTGAAGCGAACAGGCTGCAACTCTGTCTGAAGAAACTCAGAGAAAAGCTGGAGGACGGAGAGAGCAGACTCTGTCAGGAGGAGGAGGAGGGCTGTCACCGAAGAGAAGCAGTGTGGAACTATACCGGCTGTCGGGGGGGGGCTCACTTATTGCCCCATAGTTCGCACCCTGAGTGAAAGTATCTAATCACTCGGGCGCCGCCCCGAGATTCAGAAACAGAAAAAAAAAGGCTAAATAAACTCTGATACTAAATGATAACGTACTGACAATGTATGAGCCTCATTTCCTATGAATAATCTGAAATAAAGGAGCAGATAAACAGTCTAGAGAGCCGGAAAAGCTTCTGGAGGGTGCGTGGATCAGTGCGCCTGCCTGGAACGTCCACAGCTGAGCCCAAATGCAGCAGGAGAGAAGAGCGCTGGCATCGGTGATGTGCGCAAAGCGGACGCGGATATGGGAAGCATGGACAACAAGAAAATTTAGGTTTTGCATTTTGTTCCCTACTGTATCGAAACCGAACTGAACCGTGACCTCAGAACCGAGGTACGTATCGAACCCAGATTTTGGTGTATCGTTACACCCCTATATTTTATGCGGTAAAATTACGGACAGTTGTGAAGTATGCTGTGAAATATGCGAAAAGATGCCAGATATGTAGGTTACCCATACACACACACACACACACACACACACACACACACACACACTCTCTCTTTCTCTCACACATGCACGCACGCACGCACGGACGCACACACACACACACACACACACACACACACACACACACACAGGGCCGGCCCGGGCACCCTAGGCGAGTCCCACACAAGCGCAGGGGGGGGGGGGGGGGGGGGGGGGGGGGGGGTGCCGCCACTGAGCAGTGCCAAGAGTTACTGAGCGAGTTGGGGGGGGGGGGGGGTGGCTGCCGAGCAGTGCACACACACAGTGCATGTGTGTGTTCCATTGCTAAAACCTCTGATAAAGCGGTCAACACGGTGTTTCAAATGAACTGCTTTCCTTGTTAACTGGTGACTGACTTCCTTTAGCACTTCCTGCTGCTGCTGCTCGTAGCAGCAGATGTTGAAATCAGACTCATTAAAGGTCTGAACGGCTTTTTGTCTGGTTTTTAACATCTATCAGCAACAAGGGACGTGAAAGAAACCCAGTCGCCAGTTAATAGGGAAACCAGTAATTCCAAAACACCGGCTCCTCTCCGGGTTCTACAAACTTCTCCTGCGCTAGTTAGCTGCTGCGTTCAGGTGACTGGAGCGAGCTGCGGAAAACTGAAACTCGGTCATTCACATGAAGGCAGCGGAGACAGCTGGACTCAGGAGACACTCAGGAGACACTCAGGAGACACTCAGGAGACACTCAGGAGACACTCAGGAGACACGTGAAGGAAGCGTGGACTATTTGCACAAAGGAACGGCTCTCAGACAGCTGTGAACCGGCTCTCGTCATTCACTTGAAAGAGTGCGTTCAAACGAACGACTCGTTCATTGAACGTCACAGCACTACAAGCGAGACCATTTCTCTTTTTTTTTCGCGGTAAAAGTGAGATTATTGCGGGGATGATGCGGCCTTTTGGAAAATATGTGGCCCCTGCATAGTCAGCGGCAAAAGTGTGATTTATGCGTGAATTTATGCGATTGCATAATCGCATTTTTCTGGAGGGTCTAAAGTATAGGTTTGTCACTATTTCCCTTTAATCACCTTCAGAAATATTACGTGCTTCAACCCTCCAAAAACTTGCTGCCTCTTCTGTCGCTCCGTGATCTGAAGATGTGGAACATCTGCAACAAACATTTCAATCAAAAGGGAAAATGAATTTCCTGGAAGATTACAGGATCTGGATCAAGTGAACATAGTGAATTAAAGTGAAATGGGAGGAGGAGCTGGGGTTGAGGATCTCGGGAGATGTGTGGGAAAGAGCATTGCAATTTGTTAATCAATGTAGCCTCAATGCAAGACACCATTTAATACAGTTCAAAAATATTCACAGATTACATTATTCAAAGGTGAAACTGAGCAAAATTTACCCAGATCTGTCACCCACATGTGATAAATGCAACAGCACGGAAGCCAATCTATTGCATAGTTTTGTCCTGTGCCCAAGATTACAAGGGTTTTGTTGGACATTTTCTCCTTTTTTAACAAAAATTTTGAAAGTGCAAAGAGAGCCTGGTCCTGTTTTAATTTTATTAGGCACCTCAGAAACCTCAGAAAACCTTTCACAAGTTCAATATCGTTTGTTATCTTATGGTCTTATCTGTGCCAAGAAACTGATTTTGCAGCAGTGGAAGGGAGAAGAAGTTCCATCCTTGAAGGCCAGTACACACAACAGGATTTTTTCAATCTTCCCCGATTCAGACACCACACACTACAAGAGAACTAGGCATGGGCCGGTATGAGATGCTGACGGTATGATAACCTTAGGCAAAAATATCACGGTATCACGGTTTCACGGTATTATGATTGCAGCTCTAAAATGTGTACTTTGAATGTCTGTATTTAAAAAAAAGGAAAAACGTTTCAATTGAACAGTCTTTTATTTTTTCTGGCCTAAAAATAAAAAAAAAAACATACAAAGTAAAACATTACACGTGCGTCTCTCTTCCTCATGTCATGTTAGCGTGTAATCAGTTATCAATCTTAGCAATAAAGATTGATGAAAGAAATAAGTTGTAGATAACTTTTATTTTTTACTAAGGCAGATATGGTAACTAGCATGCTAAGATAAATCCTTAGCAAGCCAGTTACCATATCTGCCTCAGTTAAAATATTAAAAAAGTTACTAAAAGATAGATGAAGAAAAGATAAGATGTGGTCGTTACCATATCTGCCTCGGTAACAAGCTCATTTCACTAATGTCAGACGCTAACACACTTGTTCATTTCAAGGCAGCATTAACTGAAATTTAGCATACAGCGATGGGTGGTGCTCCGTAGATGCACTATCATATTTGATGTATTGCCTCCTCGGGCTGCCACTGTCCTCAAGCACGTTTTGCACGTCGGGCGACCTTCTTCCTCCAAGCCGTGGCCGTTCACGGTAGCCGAAATATTCCATAACAGCCGACTTAGTCCGCTTGGACGGCGGAAAAGTTCCGGGGGCTCGCCTCCTTCAGCCATCACACAGCCTGCAGCGCTGCCTGCTCGTCACTCACAACAAGCCGGGGGGGGGGGGGGGGGGGGGGGGGGGGGGGGCACTTCGGCTGCAGCTTCAGACGGTGTGAGGGACCTCTACTTTACCCCTGATTAGACGTCACATTAAAAAAAAACGCTCATACTGCAGGAACGGTATGACGGAAAATTTTAGTGGTTTTGAAACCTTGACTTTTTCATACCGTGGTATCCCTTAGAACCGGTAACCGGCCCATGCCTAAAGAGAACAGAGGACAGATCGCACCCGACCTTCCTCTCCTGATCTTCTAGTGTGTGTGTCACTCCGGAGCAGAACACACACTACAAGATTCTTCAGCCAAGAATCGACTCCTCACTCTTCCAAATCTCGCGTCGTCCAACGTGACTTTGTGTTGTTTCCCTTCATTGCTGTGCTTAACATTCACCTCCACTTTCAATAATAAGCGGAGAACTCATTCATTCCCTCAGTTCATTTTTTTTTTTCTTTTGAGTCCTGAGTGCAGCAGTAGAATAAAGTTATCAGCAGACCGTGTCAAATAAAAGCTACTTTTTTAAATCACCAAATATCTGAAATCATTCTTTATGTCCACAGATTGGATAGTTTACACCAGAATAAAAACACGTTGAGCTTTGATTAGGAAAAGTTTCATTATAGTCCGCTCTGTCTCTGAAGGCACGGAGTCAGCGGAATTTTTTTTTAATCATTATTATTATTATTTTTCTTCCTCATTCTTTCGTGATGGTTAATAACGGAGATGAATTAAAACATTGGGATTATTGCAGGACTGGCGATGCAGATGAATGTATTAGATCAGAGTTTGGGTCTGAATGGAGGAAATCCAGTTCATCCAGGAGCGATGCAGTTATTGAAGATTAACTTCTCACTGTCTGCTCGGCTGACTTCAGGAGCTCTGACTTTTCTGTTTCACTGTCATATAGTGAATATATTTCACAGACATATATCCATCCAGCTCTGACAGCTGAGAGGGGATTTTTTTAATCAGCAGCACCTTGGTGAGACAGAGCTGTTCAGCCAATCAGGGAGCTTTATTTTGAGGGTGTGGACAGCTCTACTCAGAGCTGATCGGCGCCTCTCGGAGCTCCACCCACCACAGGATTTGCGATCGGAAATATTAAACATGTTCATTATCTACGATCTGCCCTTCCAACGCCTCGCGAGAGGCTCCGACCGGAAAACATCTCTGGGAACACACCGCACACCAGAGGAGGATCGGACCTGAACTCATTAGCATACTCCCGACAATCGGACCCTGTCGGCTTCGATCGGGAGGAGAAGATCAGGGGAAAAAGGCGGCCCGATTATCCTGTAGTGTGTGGAGGCCTTTAGCCGCTGGATAACGACACTAACAGATACCCTCCACCGAGAGAACATGAGATATGTCTGAAGTGATAGACTGGAGGCCATTGATCACCTTTCAAAAGGGAAGGTAGATTACTTGTTGCCTTTGCAGCCTCGATATAAATTACCATTGGGTGGCACACCTCAGGGTTGGGGGGGTGGATTTATTTGTCTGTCCAATGATTATTTTGTTATTTTATTATTGGTATTTTTTTCTCTTTTTTACGCACCTTATTTGATATTCCTGTAAAGTTAATTCTAACTGTCATTTTGTTCTTTATGTAAATATGTGAAAACCAAGGAAGCCTTGTTTTGTAGAACTTGTTATATTTGTGTTGGATTTGTGGTTTGCTTCCCAATAAAATATTTGAAAGAAAATTAATTTCCAAAGGAAGAAACAAAATTCAACATACAAAGTAAACGTGTACTGTGTGGTCTGACTGGAAACAGAAGAAACTGTTTCACAGAGAATGTTTAACAAAGAAACTTTTGGACAGGTGGGTCAGTTATCTAGAATTCATAGTGTGTCTGAGATGCAAACATCAACAATCATTTCAATAAAATGGTCTTCTGCTGTGACAAGTGATGCTTTGAATCTCTCACCCAATTCTACTGAACACTGTTGTCTGGACACATTTCTATCAGACTGGTCCCAGAGAGCTGAGAGGAACAACATAATCATTCAGATTTCCAGTTTCAGTACATTTGTAGGAATCTTCATCAAGTACCATTCCACAATTCCAGCTTTCAGGTAAAGCCCCTGATCATCTTCCAGGTGAGAAAGGTGCAGCCCCCTGCTGTGAAGCTTTCACTGTCACCAAGATAAACCACAAATGTCTTGTCATCTTCTCCCACATTCACACTGAACCCAATAACAATGTTTCTCTTCCATATTCTACAGCACTTAATCCTGTTCAGGGCAGTGGCATGGTTCACCTGGACATATCATCCATCCATTAGAGCACACACACACACACACACACACACACACACACACACACACACACACACACACACACACACACACAGAGCTACAGAGCTGACAGCAGACTGAAGTGATTTCTATCATATCAGAGTTCCTTCAGTTTGACTTTTTGAGTTTTAGTTTGATCAGCTAAAATTGTCCTGTGGAAAACATGTTCTGTGCTGCACTGCATTTCAACTTACCCCTCTGGTGATTTCCTGATCTCCATATCTAAAGAAAAAAGCAAAGATCAACCAATCTATTAATTCAAAAGACAGTATTAAAAACATTCTGAAAAACTGTAGGGATCTTATGACACTGAGGCTTCCTGTTAGTGGACTGATAAAAGTTTTAGCATTTTCATGGTGGAAAGTGACTCACTGATCTGTTTCTACTGGAACTGATTTTGAAAAAATGTCCAAGGATTTATTTTTGCAGGCATCATTCGACAGTCAACATGCAGTTCGAAGGTGAAACACAAATAGAAAACAACAGAAGAACCTGCTGTGACGTTAAAACCACGGTGAGAGATTACACTGTCAGCATATGGTGTTCAGACTCAACCCTTCACCTGTTACCACCAGTAATCCTTCCCTGACCTAATCCTCCCCAGGGCCTGACCTAAAACCTGTTTTCCCTACAACATTTGCTGATTCCTTGAAGGCTTTCATACAAACCGGGCGTTCACTGCGTGCCAGTTTGGGGTTGTTTGATTTTTAATTTGACTTTTACAATCCCAGGCTTAGATGCAATAAATAAAAAAACATTTTATTAGAGAATACATATTCAGACAACAGTAGACTGTTAATGTATCAAAGTGTCACTGAGATCAAACATCATGGTTTCTTCTGTACAGTGGGGGAATTTTCCTTACATTTCATTTTTTTCTTTGTTCCTTGTGATATTCAGTGTAAATATGTATGTTGTCATTGTAAACTGTAGAAGATGTAAATATCTTGTCTCTGCTAATTTAGATTAGGAGTGCTATGTGTATAGTTCTTAATCTCTGTTCAGAAAAATAAAGTGTATCAAGTTTTCTTGGGAGCTGCCAACTCCACAGCAGTTGGAGTCTTCTTTCCTGAGAGATTAACGCCGGCTCACACTGGATGCCTTCCGGCTGCAGAACAGACACCGGAAATAATCCGTAGTCATTAAAATCAATGCTGTGGCTCACACCAGCCACAGTCCGGCTGCGGTCCGGCTACAGAGCCCGTCCGGAGCTCCAGAAACTTCCAGCTAGCATCCTATTTTTCCAGACGCCGCAGCCTTACCGCGTCAATCCAGACAGAATCAAGTCGGTGCCGGAAGGAAACTTGATACGTGTTCTAAAATAAGTGACTTCAAAATAAAATCTGTGTCCTGTTTTTGCCCTAATATTCTATTTTTTATTTTTTCTGGTAGAATACAGAACAAACAGCGTGATGTAGTCATTATACGCATTAGGAGAATGAACGGTTTTGTACTTCGTCACTGCAGGAAAGTCAAACGACTCCAAAACGGCACAAAACAGCTCTGTGACCAGAGCGGCTCTGTGTTGCCAAATTGGGCGGGTTTCTGCCAACCTCCGGATCTGGCAACCTCCTCCAGCAGTCTGTAGACCAGACATGGGCAAACTACGGCCCGCGGGCCACATACGGCCCATTAGGCTTTTCAATCTGGCCGGCCGAACTTGTCCAAATTACAGTAAAAACCTCGTTCATTTTCCCCTTTCTTACAATGCCCATGTTTCCCCACTAGATGGCGCGCTCAAAAAACATTGACCGGTGTTGGAGCGGCACCACTCTTTGTTTCACCTCGTCTGTCGCCATCGAGCCCTTCTGTAAACATGAGCGACCAAAGAGAAGGACAGTGGACAGTGGCTGCCGAGGGTTTAACAACAACAACACTGTTCACTCTGAAATCAGTGAGTTTTTCTGCTGTTATGAAAAAATCCACATGGACAGTTTGGAGGAGCGTCTTTCAATGAAAAGCACTGTGAGCATTTCCACACAGCAGCGGTACAGCAGCTTCATCAACACACCGCATATCGGTCTGAATTTCAGTTTCTAGTTTCTGCTCCAGGTAGGATATTTAATCCACCCTGTCTGTGTGCTTGACATGTTCAGTTTGCTATTATTGAGCTTGAAAATATGTTTTGAATGTTGAAAGTGATTCTATTCATTTTTTCCCAATAAATGTTGATTTCTTTAAAGGGGCTGTATCATGCAAAATTCACTTTTTGTATGTTTTAACCTTGTTATATAGTTATGTTCTCACCTAAAACACCCCAAAGCGTTTTTTTTCCTCCGTGCCTGTGGGTTTAAGCTTTCCTCCTGTTTGTGCTGCTCAGAGAGGCAGCCCCTCCCACACCCGTGAAAACGCTCTGTTTTCCCACGTTCACGTCACACGGTGAAGATGGCTCCCCTGAGCCCCCCTCCACAGGCCCTCGGCAATCAGCGTTGCTGCTTTTTGTAACTCCAATTTCGAGGATAAACTTTGACCATCGTCTGAAAGCAACAGTCAAGCAAGAGCAAGAGTCTGAAGGGTCTGAAGGGTCTGGAGGGTCTGAAGGGTCTGGAGGGTCTGAAGGGTCTGGAGGGTCTGAAGGGTCTGGAGGGTCTGAAGGGTCTGGAGGGTCTGGAGGGTCTGAAGGGTCTGAAGGGTCTGAAGGGTCTGAAGGGTCTGGAGGGTCTGAAGGGTCTGGAGGGTCTGAAGGGTCTGAAGGGTCTGGAGGGTCTGAAGGGTCTGGAGGGTCTGAAGGGTCTGAAGGGTCTGGAGGGTCTGAAGGGTCTGGAGGGTCTGAAGGGTCTGGAGGGTCTGAAGGGTCTGAAGGGTCTGCGCTTGTTGAGTTTCTCACAGGAAAAGACGTTTTTGCGCGTGGAGAAGTTAGAGCTAAAGAGCTAAAGCTAGCCAGTGTATGTGTTTTGAAGCGCTGATTGGTTGAAGTTCGCTGTCAGTCAAAGTCCACAGGGGGAGAGGCGGGATTTTCAGTGAAACGAAGTGTTTTCTTTTCCGGGTTTCAGAATTAGCCCCAGAAAATCTTTTATTTCACACAAAATTACTTTTCCTTAGCGCCAAAAATTAACTATTACCATGTTAGAGCCATTTCTAGGGTTTGGACTAGCTAAAAAAGCAGGATACAGCCCCTTTAACTTTATACCTTTGATTGAAACGTATTAAAACAGACATAATCTCCAGGTTTTACAAATCACAGTGCGTATGCTATTTCAATCGATTTACATTTTCTCCTTCCAGTATTGTGCATAATAGTGTAGAAACACCGTATCTTGCACGTTCCTTGAGACAAAGTTATGAACTGGTAAGGGCTATTTTGTATATTTGAAAGTGTTTTCTCAAAAGGACTGACGCTTCAAACTGATGTCTACAGAAGAGCATCAGGGCTGGGGAAGAAATGGAATTTATAGTCCTCACCAACTTTTAGTCCTCACATCTCTCCAAAAAATAATGAACTAGAATTTAAAATATATATATTTCTAATTAAAAGTTGTTTAAAATGCATGACAGAAATTATTCACATCAATTGCTGTATTCAAAATATTTTTATGCAGTGCTCAAACGGCCCAAACGGTCCAATACTCCTGGCCCGGCCCCTCTGTCAAATTTTAGAACTCATTGTGGCCCGCGAGTCAAAAAGTTTGCCCACCCCTGCTGTAGACGCACCGGCGGCGGTGTGACTGACAGTGCTGCGGTAATTCCATACCGGAGACAGAATGGAGACCGACCCGAACCAGTGTGAGCTCGGCGTAGCTTCACTGCAGGAGCTTCTCTGAGTTGAGATACTTCAGCCGACATGAAGCCTAACATTCTAACATTCATATTTCACATCTATCGCTTCCAAAATCATACTTCACTTACCTGATGAAAGGTAGAAATGATCAAGACTATAACATCCTGGTCACATACATTATCTTTTTAGTACTTTCATTTATTAGAACTGTAAAAGTCGCCACTGTCAATCTTAAAAAAGTTTTAAGCCACTGAGGACCTACGCCAGGAGGACCTAATTGACCACTGATTGTTCCTGTGTTTGATGAATCAGTCAAACACTTTGTACATTCATTTCCCATGCACGAATGTTAGTGGCCATTAAACTTGAACATGCACGGATACAGCCACACCAGTGTGAACATGCACCTCGTTGCATTAGCGGTCAAACTGCCTCCCTCTCTGGGACAAACTGCTGACCAGGCAAAGAGAGGTTGCTACATATACAGTCATGAACACTCATGACTGTGTGAGGCCTGAAACCCAGTACTCCATACAGAAATCAACTGATATGATTCAGTCGTAATGCCATAATAATACACTCCCAAACTCCGCCATGATGGGATCCTGTTGGTGAATTGAAACTTCATTCAACTCCAGCTGAATCCACTCATAATTCAATGCAGTGAGAGCCTCTATAAGTTCTTTTTCAGCTTCAAACAGTCCAACCAATGAGCGAAGGCAAGGCAAAGTGTTAGCCAATAAGAGATGGAGGGGCGTGGGTCATCGAGTCAAAGGATCACGGTCACCACAGCATGAAATTCCCACCTATTGTCATAGACCTATAAGTAAACGCCTCAGGGGTGGAGAGACATGCCTAAAGTGCAGCCATCTTCCCGCGCTGGACTGGAGCCGCAGCAGTGCATGTGCATCTACAGAGGTAAGAGGCTTTCTTTCATCTTAAAATGCAATTATTCACAGAATTTTCTGCCAATTTCCAAATGGTTTGATTTGTTAAAAATGCCACACGAGTGGCTCTGACACAGGATGCTTGGATGTTTTAAAAACTAAATCCAACACAATATAACTGGAAGAGAAGCTGGATTTTTAGTCCCTCTTGTGGATGTTCGGATTAAACCAGATCCTATAGAATCACTTTTCGATGGCAGAGTATATAAAGAGTAAGATGGAGAGAGCTGGTAGTTAAATAGTGAAAAAAACCCAGACGGGACAGGCTGAATCCCCTCCACCCTCCACCCTCCATTTTGTTCTTTACAGAAAATACAGCTGACTTTACATTAATAACATGTTCCTGCTGCTCCAGCTGCTGCTGGAGAAATAACTGACCTGAGACCCTCTTGAAAGCCATACTTCAACATTTTGGCAAATTGGCCCATTTAGCGCAATTCCTCAGTCATTTGAACAGCATACTTACTGTTTTTGTGAGGGCGAGCTGTTGTTTATTCAGAGGTGAGTCGGGGAAGGTTTTCAGGACGGACACAATGGAGGTGGATGGTATTTTTGTTCCCCCTGGTCAAACTCATCAAATACACAATCCAACAACCCCAAAACACTTTGGTGGACACGTTATAATCCACACATTCACTACGCTGTGGAACACCAACAAATAATATTGTAGCGTTACGACACTGAAGCAAATACTGGGAACTACTTTTTCTTTTGAGATCACTACGCCCAGACGCCATGTTTAGTAAGTAGTTCCGTCTTAGCAATCTTCACATAAACAACTCAATCTGGTCATTTTGCATTAATATTCCACAGTGTAGTGAATGTGTGGATTATAACGTGTCCACCAAAGTGTTTTGGGGTTGTTGGATTGTGTATTTGATGAGTTTGACCAGGGGGAACAAAAATATCATTCACCTCCATTGTGTCCGTCCCAAAAACCTTCCCCGACTCACCTCTGAATAAACAACAGCTCGCCCTCACAAAAACAGTAAGTATGCTGTTTGAAAGGACTAAGGAATTGCGCTAAATGGGCCAATTTGCCAAAATGTTGAAGTATCGCTTTAAGCTGAAATACATTGCATACAGGAACTGCTTCATCCTGCTGATTATGTTTTGTAACAAACAATGAAAATTATCAACCTCACAGCTGACATGAAATCATCACATTATTCATTCTGATACATTTTGAGCTTTCAGATAATTAATTTATAATAATAATCATAATTTAAGTTTTATTTAGTTATATATTTTGGGGGTTAAAAATGGTAAAAAAAAAATGCAGTTTTTATTTTTTCCACAGGTGGCTGACTTCAGTGGATGCTAACCCTAACCAATAACCGAAAAAAGGCAACACTAGACATGTTGGGAAGAAGAGTGGACGAAGATCAGACTAAATCTAGATGAGAGACACTGATGCTGGAGGACATGGGCAGAACTAAACATTATCAATAAACCAGTATTTTATAGTTCTAGTAGTTTATAGTAGATTGTAGAGATGCAGATTGTTTTAATGAGACAGATGTTGCATCTGAAGCTTTCCTGTTTATGGTATTTATCATATTGAAACTAAGTATGAATCAAAATGAAATATATTAATTAATATGGAAACAGTAATGCTGTGATGATCTTTTCATGTTTCTAATTTACCTAATTATAAATCTGTCTTAGACTTATATTTAAATTCTATCTAATTATATCTGCTGGTGTACATTTGTTATTTATTTAATTATATCTGTCTCTTATATGTAAATCATATCTAACATTTATATATCTATCTAATATATCTAATATTTTAAAAGTGACCAATTATGAGGCAAAGTAATTGTTGCGTACCTTTTCTAAAAAAAAAAAAAAGAACTGTCCAAATTTGGATCCCCTCTTAATGGAACTTTAAGATCATGTTCAATTATTGATTATAAAAATGAATATATAGTTATTGATTTAAATGGACACTGGATACATTACAAACAGGAAACACAACATTCATCTAAATTATTCAAACGTTAATGCTGAGTGATAATATGTGACAAGACCAATTTAATTTGTTACTGTTAAATTAATGTTTTGTTGTGTGCTTTTTTTGCAAGAGTGCAGTATGCTTTGGAAAATGAGGATGGCCTTGGCTAAAATCTGGTCATTACCTTTCTACACTGTTCCAGTTGAAGGCTGTTACAGGCTGTACACTGGCACATCTGTACATTTGTACTTTTTTTTATCCCTACGCCCCCTTGTATTTTTTGCTGCTCTGTGTATATATATTATTTATTGCTATTCTTATTCTTTATTTTTCTATTTGCACCATTTCGTCATACATGTATGAGACAATAAACGCATTCTAATCTATTCTATTCTATTCTAATACAAGTGCACAGACAGAAAGAGACAGAGATAATGCACGTGCACGCATGCACAAAAGGGGGACCCAAGGGAAAGTCGAGCCTAGGGGCCATGACTACCTCAATCCTCCCCTGGCCACTGATAATAATCATATTTACAGTATGAACAGGAAGACAGGTCACTCCGTTTAACTGAGCAGAAAGAAATCTCCACTCTGTAGGGGTGGCCACTGAGCCACTCCTCATCCTGAAGCACATACAGTGTCGGTTGAAAAAGTACGCTCCCTGAAGAAATAATAACAATGATAAAGCCCTCCGGCAGCAGGGTCTGGCGATAATTGGTTTAATGTGTGACTGTGATCTGAACAACTTTCACGTCTTTAGCCGATGAAGCGCCTTATCGCACTGCAGGCATCCGTCTCCGACTAGTCTGCCCCACTAAATTCGCCACCTCCAAATGAGCTGAAACACTGGAATAAGCCCTGATGTGTGGACACGTTACTACAGCTATCCGCGTGTTTGAAGGCCAACACATACCTCATTCAAACCCGGCGACAAGAAGCTGCTCCTCCCCTGAACGATCCTGTAATCCTGTCGCTCCTCCACCGCTTCAGCCGAGCTGAGACTGATCAGCTGATGTGGAGACGCTCTCGCTGCAGTGTGCAGCGCCGGGCCGACAGGTGGCGCTGCAGGAGCACCTGTGGAGCTGGCAGAGGCTAAGGGCGCCGTCCAATGACGCGTAGAATTACGTCATTGGCGCCGTCCATCAGGGGGCGCCAGCGCCACTGCGCCAGCAGTACAAATGGGAAAGAAGAAAAGGTGTAACTTTCACACTTTTCTAAGGAGTTGTGTGCTCTAAGCAAAGACAATTAATTAATTTCCAGTAGTTTACCTTATTATTTCCTCAGTCGTCAGCGCCCCCCAGCTGCCCGCCCCCCCGGCCCCCTCCCCCCCTCCTCCCCTTTCCTTCCTGATTCACTCCATGACTGTTTCTGGAATGTTTCAGAAATGTTTCTGGACAGTTTCTGGACTGTTTCTGGACAGTTTCTGGACTGTTTCTGGACAGTTTCTGGACTGTTTCTGGACAGTTTCTGGAATGTTTCTGGACTGTTTCTGGAATGTTTCTGGACTGTTTCTAGAATGTTTCTGGAATGTTTCTGGACTGTTTCTAGAATGTTTCTGGAATGTTTCTGGACGTCCCCTCAGCTTATGAACAGATGTCAAAACGACCGAACTGTCCCGGTGCCCCGGGAAGAAAAAAACAAGAAAACGAGGAGGAGAAATGAGAGAAAGACAGAGGTAATGCTGCATGAAATTATGTCTCAGTTGCAGAACGTGACATTAACCTGGATTAAGCTACATGGCTGCTAATCACTAATCAATAAATAAATCGTATCAATAATGTTCAATGCCTTGTTGTGGAAGATAATGTAGATCAGTAGATAACCACTGGTATCTCAGCTTTTCATCCTCAGGGAAATTATACTAGATCATTCAGACGGTGTCACATTTCTTTCATTCTTTTTTTAAACGTTTTTATTTTGCCTATGGGTAGCTAACGCTGGCCCTGTGGTAATAGTCACTTTCACCCAATCTTATAGCTGTGGGCTCACGTATCATGTTAAGAGTATCACAGGAGAGGAAATGCTGCTGTGAGTATCAGCTCTGCTGCAATTCAGAAGATGTGTATTATAACATGAGTACTGCAGTTTACTGCTGCTTTACATTGTGCTATTCAGCATTCCACTGTAATGACAATAAACTGAACATCTAATTTGCAAATCAGAAACAAGGCCTTGTATATTCTACATACACTCCATAGTGAACATCATACATGCATACGGGTTTTTTTTTTATTATATCATTTTCATTTTATCCTGGAATCATGTGTTTTTATAATCAGTTACTCAGTGGAGTCTCATACTCTTTCAGATGTGCTGCTGAAGATTCTATATCCCCCTGGACCATCGACCACCTCTGCTGCTGCTGCCTCCACCTCAGCTACATAGTCCGCCTGGGATGCAGCAGAATCAAGGCTTCATTTGGTGCCTCCACCTCAGAATCAAGCGCTCCTCCTGGTACTCCACCTCAGAATCAAGCGCCTTCTGGTGCCTCCACTCAGAATCAAGCGCTCCTCCTGGTACTCCACCTCAGAATCAAGCGCTCCTCTGGTGCCTCCACCTCAGAATCAAGCGCTCCCCTGGTACCTCCACCTCAGAATCAAGCGCTCTCCTGGTGCCTCCACCTCAGAATCAAGCGTCCTGTCCTCCACTCAGAATCAAGCGCTCCTCCTGGTGCCTCCACCTCAGAATCAAGCGCTCCCCTGGTACCTCCACCTCAGAATCAAGCGCTCCTCTGGTGCCTCCACCTCAGAATCAAGCGCTCCTGTCCTCCACCTCAGAATCAAGCGCTCTCCTGGTGCCTCCACCTCAGAATCAAGCGCTCCTGTCCTCCCTCAGAATCAAGCGCTCTCCTGGTGCCTCCACCTCAGAATCAAGCGCTCTCCTGGTACCTCCACCTCAGAATCAAGCGCTCCTCCTGGTACTCCACCTCAGAATCAAGCGCTCTCCTGGTGCTCCACCTCAGAATCAAGCGCTCCCCTGGTACTCCACCTCAGAATCAAGCGCTCTCTGGTACCGTCACCTCAGAATCAAGCGCTCCTCCTGGTGCCTCCACCTCAGAATCAAGCGCTCCTCCTGGTGCCTCCACCTCAGAATCAAGCGCTCCTCCTGGTACCGTCACCTCAGAATCAAGCGCTCCTCCTGGTACCTCCACCTCAGAATCAAGCGCCTCCTGGTACCTTCACCTCAGAATCAAGCATCCTCCTGGTGCCTCCCTCATAATCAAACGCTCCTCCTGGTACCTCCACTCAGAATCAAGCGCTCCTCCTGGGCCTCCACCTCAGAATCAAGCGCTCCTCCTGGTACCTCCACCTCAGAATCAAGCGCTCTCCTGGTACCTCCACTCAGAATCAAGCGCTCCTCCTGGTGCCTCCACCTCAGAATCAAGCGCTCCCCTGGTACCTCCACCTCAGAATCAAGCGCTCTGGTGCCTACCTCAGAATCAAGCGCTCCTGTCCTCCACCTCAGAATCAAGCGCCTCCTGGTGCCTCACCTCAGAATCAAGCGCTCCCCCTGGTACCTCCACCTCAGAATCAAGCGCTCCTCCTGGTGCCTCCACCTCAGAATCAAGCGCTCCTGTCCTCCACCTCAGAATCAAGCGCTCCTCCTGGTGCCTCCACCTCAGAATCAAGCGCTCCTGTCCTCCCTCAGAATCAAGCGCTCCTCCTGGTGCCTCCACCTCAGAATCAAGCGCTCCTCCTGGTACCTCCCTCAGAATCAAGCGCTCCTGGTACCTCCACTCAGAATCAAGCGCTCCTCCTGGTGCCTCCACCTCAGAATCAAGCGCTCCCCTGGTACCTCCACCTCAGAATCAAGCGCTCCTCCTGGTACCGTCACCTCAGAATCAAGCGCTCCTCCTGGTGCCTCCCACCTCAGAA